>NC_057746.1:28958687-29049367 GCF_004010195.1 Chiloscyllium plagiosum | reverse complement strand
TGTGTAAGGTCAAAAGTGTGGAGGAGGCAAGAGCTGGAGTAAGGTAGAATGAGAAGGAAATTGGCAATGAGAGTGTGGGGAGGGGGAATGAAAATGAGGAGCATGACTTGGAGGAAGAGAGTCAGGTAGACGGATGGAGAGAGTGAAAGTGAAATATGTGGTGGAAGACTGAGAGTCTTGGAGTGAGTGGAATAGAGAATTGGGGGGTGCAAGTGATATGGAGATGGAGTAAGGTTGGGGAGTGATGGGAGAGTAGGTTGGAGGAGAAAATGAGAGGGAAGTGTGAGTGTGAGCCTGTCAACTTGTATCCCATTTCCCAGGAGTTTGGGAAGTTGGAGAAATAATTAGTGATGTCTTGAAAAGAGTTCATATTAGAGAAGACGAGGTGCTGGAGGACTTAAAATGTATAAAGCTGGATAAATCCCCATGACCTGAGGTGTTTTGCAGAACTTCATGGGAAGCTAAGGAAGAGATTGCTGGGCCCCTCACTGACATATTTGTACCATCGACAGCCATGGCTGTGGTGCCAGAACTGGAGATTGGTTAATTTGGTGCCATTATTTAAGAAAGGCTGTAAGGAAAAGCGAGTGTTGGTAAAGCATGGCACTGGAAGAAGCACAGCGTGTCAGGCAGAATCCGAGGACAAGAGAGTCAAAGTTTACAGCATGACTCTTCTTCAGGACTGAAGATGCGTCATGCCCGAAACATTGACCCTCTTGCTCTTTGGATGTTACCTGACCTGCTGTGCTTTTCCTGCACCACGCTTTACCAAGTCTGACTCTCCAGCAACTGCAGTCCTCACTGTCTCTCAGGAAATGCAATGGAATATTAAACCCGTGAGCTTTACATCAGTAGTGGCTAAGTTGTTGGAGAAAAAAATGACAGAATTTACATACATTTGGAAAGACAATGACATATTAGCAACAGTCAACATGGCTTTATAATTAGGAAATGATGTATTTATTGATTTTTTGAAGAGGTGACAAAAAGATTGATGAAGGCAGAGCAGTAGAGGTTGTCCATATGGACTTCAGCAAAGCTTTCAACAAGGTTCCGCATGGTAGACTGGTTTGTAAGGTTACATCCCATGGGATCCGGGGAGCTTGTTAATTCAGTACAAAACTGACTTGAAGGTAGGAGACAGAGGGTGGTGACAGAACTATGACCAGCAGTGCATCACAAGGATCAGTGTGTCATTTATATAAATTATTTGGATGTGAAAAAAGAGGCATGGTTTGTAAGATTGCTGATGGCACAAAAATAGGTGGTCTAGCGGATGGTAAAAAGGATTATCTCAGAGCATAACAGGGCCTTGATGAGATGGGTCAATGAGCTGAGGAGTGGCAGATGGAGTTTAATTTAGATAAATGTGAGGTGTTGCAATTTGGTTGGGCAAACCACGACAATACTCATATAGTTGATGGTGTGATACTGGGGAGTGTTACTGAATGAGAGGCCTGGGGGAGCAGGTGCATGGTAATTTGGGGTGGAATTGCAGATGGAACAGGGTAGTGAAAAGGGAGTATGGCATGCTTCGGACATCGGCCAAATGCTGGTAAAAGGGACTAGGTCAGTTTGGGGTATCTGGTCAGTGCAGATGACTTGGATGGAAGAGTCTGTTTCTGTGTTGTGTGACTCTATCACTCCAACTGCATGACTTCCAAAATATTGCAAAGATTTCTGTCTCCTTTCAGGCAGTCAGTTCCTGACACCTATGATCATCCGAGTGAGTAATCCCCCTCGAAAACCCCTGCGCCCTCCCTTAAACCTATGTCCCCAGTTATTGAACATTCCATTAAGGGAAAATAAGCTTGCTATTTACTCATTTATACTCATCATAATTCTCTAACCCTTCATCAAATTCACCCTTCAGCCTCCCGAGTAGGACTAGCAAATTTCCCTGCGAGGATATTGGTCCCTTTCCAATTTAGTTGCAGCCAGTCCTTCTTAGTCAGTTCACTTCTTCCCAAGAAGAGACCCAAATTGTCCAAAAATGCTCCTCACACCAGCTCCTCAGCCATAAATTAATCTACTTTATCCTCCTATTCCTCCTGACACGAGAACAGATATTACAATCCTCGAGGACCTACTTTTTGACCTCTTGCATTGCTGTTAGAAATAATGCAATGTGTTGGCTTCCTTGGTGTAACTGAACCTTTCTACCACAACTAATACCATCAAAACTGATGACTTTCTCATAATCACAATGCTGTTTCTGTGACCTCATTGTTCACAGATGGATTCTCTCATTGCCCTCATTACAATAGGGAATATTCCTCAAAAACACTTCAATGGTTCAAAAGTTCTTTGGGCTAATATGTGGGCACCATGGGTGATATTTGAATACAATTTGATTTATCATACCCTCCTCTGTAGCGATTTCTCTGTTCCTAGGAGATGAGTTAGTTATTCACATGGCTACTCATTGCTTCATTGTTGTCGATTTCCTCCCATATTCTCAGCATCCTAAATTGGTCTGTTCCCTCACCTGGAAATAATGGCAATTTTCCAGTCACCTGCCCCCACCTGCAAGATGACCTGGACCCTTCTCACATTCCAAATCCTTGGAAAACTGAGCAGGAATATTTCACTGAATCACAACCCTCATACTGGATTGACTGCTTGATCAGTAAAAGCGCTCATGATGTTAGCTCAATGGTTAGCACTGCTGCTTCACTACATGAGGGAGCTGAGTTTGATTCAAGCTTTGGGTAAATGTCTGTGTGGTGTTTGCATGTTTGCGACTATCTGCATGGGTTTCCTCCCACAGTGCAAAGCTATGCAACTTTTCTCGATAGTGAGCAGGCTAGGTAGATGTAGCCATGTGAAATGTGGAGTAACAGGGATATGGTGGGGGTTGAGTCTGGGGATTGGTGTGTTCTCGATGGTGCTGAATAGCCTGCTTCCACACTGAAGGGATTCTTGGATTCTATCAAAATCACTATCTACAAACTGTCTATTCATCCTCCCTTATGGAAATGTACAAATATCTCTGCCTTGTTTAACACCTAACTGTGTTAAACCTGTAGATAGTCATCAGGCTCAGCAGGTCTGGCAGCAGCTGTGCAGCAAAATCAGAGTTAACGTATTTGGTCAAGTGACCCTTCCTCAGAACTGATGGTAGCAAGGGGAACGTACCATGAGGCTGGGCAGGTGGGATGGTTGGTGGGCGATGTTGCAAGTAACCAGGGTGTCCCAAAGGCAACGGTCCCCGCAGAAAGCTGACAAAGGAGGGGAGGCGTCTGGTGTCTGGTGGTGGCATCTTGCAGGAAGTGGCAGAAATGGCAGCAAATGATCCTCTGCATGTGGATGCTGGGTAAGGACAAGGTAATACAATCACTGTTTTGGGAAAGAAGAGGGCGTGAGTGCTGAATTACAGGAAATGAATCAGACCCAGCTGGGGGCCCTCTCAACAATGATGCTGGGAAATCATCTGTTGAGGAACAAGATGGAAACTTTGAAGGCTCCCTTGTCAACAGTGGCATCATCGAATAAGGGGGAACTGGGAGAATGGATTATGGTCTTTACAGGAAGCAGGGTGTGAGCATGTACAGTGATAGAGATGAATAGCACGGAAACAGACTCTTCAGTCCAACTTCTCCATGATGACCAGAAACCCTAACCTAATCTAGTCCCATAAATTTCTCTAAGGACCTCAGCCTATGATAGTCCAGGGAAAACAGCTCCAGCCTATTCAGCTTCTCCCTCTAGCTCAAATCCTCCAAACTTGGCAACACCCTTGTAAATCTTTTCTGAATGCTTTCAGGTTTCACAACATGCTTCCAATAGGAAGGAGACAAGAATTGTACACAATATTCCAAAAGTGGCCTAAGCAATATCCTGGATAACTGCAACATGACCTTCCCACACCTATACTCAATACTCTGACCAATAAAGAAAAGCATACCAAATATCTTTCTTCACTATCCTATCTACCTGTGACTCTACTTTCAAGGAACTATGAATCTGCACTCCAAGGTCTCTTTGTTCAGCAACACTGTCTAGGACCTTACCAGTAAGTGTATATATCCTGCTCTGATTTGCTTCCCCAAAATGCAGCACCTCACATTTATCTGAATTAAACTCCATCTGCCACTTAACAGCCAATTGACCCATTTGCACAAGATCCCATTGTACTCTGAGGTAACCTTTTTGCTGTCCACTACACCTCCAATTTTAGTGTCATCTGCAAACTTAATAGCTAAACCTCACATGTTCCCATCCAAATCATTTATATGAATGATGAAAAGCAGTGAACTCAGCACCACCCAGATAACTTTGGGAGTTGGTGGGTTTATAATAGATATTAGGGGAGAGTTGATCCCTAGAAATAGGAATATAGATGTCAAAGAAAGGAAGGGAGGGGTCAAAGATGGACCAGGTGAAGGTAAGAGCAGGGTGGAAGTTGGAAGCAAAATAGATAAACTTCAATTCTAGACAAGACAGGCAGTCAGCACTGATGATATATCATCAATCTACTGAAGAAAGACTTGTGGGTGGGGGCAGAAAAGGACTGAAACAAGGAATATTCCAATATCTCACAAAGAGATGGGCAAAACTTGGGTCCATGCAAATACATATGGTCACACCTTTGACCTGAAGAAAATTATGGAAGTTAAAAGAGAAGTTGTTCAGAGTGAGGATGAGCTTGGCCAGGTGAAGGAGGGTGGTGGTGGGTGGGGATGGTTTAGGCATTGTTCCAGGAAGACATAGAGAGTCCTGAGACCATACTGATGGGGTTGGGATGCATAAAGGGATTATGCATCCCATGGTGAACAGCAGGCAGCTGGAGTCTGCAAATGGAAATTCTAAACTGGCATAAAGTATCCGAGGAATCATGGATGCAAGTGGGCAGTGACAGGACCAGGGGAGAAAAGATTGAGTCAAGGTAGGAAGTGATGAGTTTTGTGGGGCAGGAGCAGGCAGAAACAATGGGTCTGCCTGGGAATTTTGGGAAGGAGATCGAAATTAATTTTTCAGGATTGGAGGATGTCAGTTTGGAGGATGTTGTGGGAGAACATGACATGAAATGAGGTTGGTGACTGTGGTTGAAACAATGGTCTGTTGTTCCATCATGGCATCAGGATCCAGGAAGCAATAGGAGGAGGTATTTGAGAGCTGGCGCTCAACCTGAGCAATATAGAGGTCAGTCTGCCAGACTACAACAGCCCCATCCTGATCAGCAGGCTTCATCACAAAGTCAGGGTTGGATCTGAGTGCACGTAGTGCTGTCAGTTCTTGGGATGATAGATTGGAATGTGTAATGGGGGCAGACAAATTGAGGTGATCAATGTCACAGTTGTGATAGCCCTCAAGGAACAGATCAAGTACAGGTCAAAAGACATGGGAGAGGGGCCCAGGTGGAGGGAGAATGTTGAAGCTGGGCTAAGGGGTCTGTGGGATGGGGAGCAGATTCTTTTTCAAAGAAACTGAGCACTCTGTACTCTCAGATCTAACCTGACTTTGTTATGAAGCCTGCTGATCAGAGTGCTGCTGTTGTACTCTGGCAGACTGATCGCTACATTGCAGAGGCTGAGCACCAGCTCCAGATACCTCTTCCTATCTTGTCGTTATTCCCCTCGTTAGACAGAACCCTTCCCTGCTCTGACATACAGAGCTGATGGCTTCAGACGCTTATCCAAATGGACCCACAGAAAGTATAATATTTCCAGGGACAGTCTCCTGGTTTTAACAACTAGTGCTGTCTCGAGTTGTTCTGGAACCATGCAGGGACAGGGATGGCCATTCCCTGGAAACATGGGCCGTCTCTCTCTCAGGGTCAGAAGGAAATCACAGTCACTCAAACAGCCCAAATCAGGGAAGTGATCACTTTCAGCCTGAGAACTAGGTTGTATTATTCACAGGTATCTTGTTATTGCTTACAATGCTACAGAACAGTTTTATAAAATCTAATATTGTCTCAACTCTGCAATAAGCTTCTTATTATAAAAAACACTGGTGTGTGAACAATAAACGGAGTTACTGTCACCCGATAACCGACCCTTTAAAGCGGCGACATTTACTAGGAAATAACCCCATAATAACCCGTCACTGAGCTATTGAGCAAACTGTGCAGAGTTTCAGTAAAGAGCATGCCCTACCTGATCTCCCGACAAGCTTCCTCCTAAAAGAAATGAATCACAAACAGTGAGGATGGCAGTAACAGATTTCA
Organism: Chiloscyllium plagiosum; assembly: GCF_004010195.1. Lineage (NCBI taxonomy): Eukaryota > Metazoa > Chordata > Chondrichthyes > Orectolobiformes > Hemiscylliidae > Chiloscyllium > Chiloscyllium plagiosum. The sequence continues at coordinate 29,043,195 of NC_057746.1, read as the reverse complement.
GGAGGAGACAGACAGGCTGCTGAAATGTGCAGACACAACACGGAAGTGGAAACTGATACATTTTGGAAGGAAGATTGAGGAGAGGGTAAAATAAACTGGAACTGACCATCAGTCCCGTTCACAGACACAGTGACTCTCACACTCCCACTGTACCAGGCACACCCACACACTCTCCACATGGAACTGGAACTGGATTACAATGGGAGTTCCAGGAGATAATTAAACTTGGGGAACAGGGAGATAATAACGAAACATTTGAAAACATCACAGCCCATTCCCGGGAGAATGTCGATATTCCCGAGATGCTGCAGACACTGTGGGAGGTGTTAGTTCAGTGATAATATCAGAATCGTCCAGTCAGAGATTCAATTTAATTCTGTTTTTTCTTAGTAATTGCTATATCAACATAACAATTATTATCCGTTTTTTGTAACTGAGTGAAATTTCCATTACCTAATCTGGAATATAATCCCTCACCTTCAGAAATATCAGCTCGTCTTTCTGCTCCATCTGTTTCTGCAACTTTGAGAGTTCCTCCTCAATAGAATTTAAATTCTCCTGAATCTCTGGAAGGATTTTCCTCCATTGGTTCTACAACCCTCTCCTCTTCTTCCCTGAGATCTCTGAGTAAACGCTGCTCTTTCTCAGTGAGAATCTGGTGCATTTTAGTGAACTCGGATGTGATGTGGGTCTGCAGACTGCTCGCCTGTTCCTACCAAATGAAATGTGAAACCTCATTAATGTCCCGCGATAAAGGGAACAAAACTAACCCAGATCCCAGAGAATCAGCACAGGGAGAGCTCACCCTCACTTCGGAAATCTTCCGTTTCTGGGTCAGTTCCGTTTGTAGAACCGCCGATTTCTTCTCTGTGAGAGAATCTAAGGAAGAGTTCAGCTGATCCTGGAATTGAGAGAAATTACAGAATTAATGTGTCGGAACATAATAGAGCTCTCAGTTTATAAGATATTTACCCTTTACCTTGTAAGATTCAACAGCCTCATTGATCGGCAGGAAGCGGTCCTCTCTGTGTTCCCGCGAATCTCTACAAATCAGACAGATCAACTTCTTGTCAGTTTCACAAAACAGCTTCAGATCTTCCTGATGTTCCTCACAGTGAGGTTTACTTTCCTTCTCTGTCGGATCCAGCTTTAATTTTCGAGCCTCCTCGGCCCGATTCGCTAAGGCCCGATTTACCCTGAGGTTTCTTTCCGGAAACACCTCTCTACATTCCGGACAGGAGTTTATCTCCTTCTCTTCCCAACTCTGGGTGATACAGGAGCGGCAGAAGGTGTACCCACAATCCAATATGACCGGATCGGTGAAGAAATAATATATAAGATAGCTTTATGCTGCAGATATTTTAAAGGGAGGGAAATAAACGTTAATATGTTGAAGAAGAAACGGAGTTAGAACGCGAGGAGTAGGAGGAGAAGACGAACTCTGGCCGGGAGGGGGAAAGTCCATGGTGTGTTGACATTGGGTGGGACGGAGAGAGATATGAGGCGGAGATGGGCGGTGAGGGAGTTTTCCTGACATTTTGCTGCAGACTGAACTCACTGCCCCGGTTCCAAACCCTCTGGTGAAACATGGTGTAAGATTCGGATCTGTAACCTGAATTGTGTGAGTGATTGCATGCACTCAAATTCAGAGACAAAGTATTATACATGTCCGTCAGATATTGAGATGACAGATACGGAGGCAGTCTCTCCAGGAATTAGATTTGTGAATCTCTTGCATTTATATAGCGTCCTTCACGACAATAAGATTTACCCAAGCACGTTGACCATTCAGCCTTTCTGAAATGTACTCGCTGTTGTGATTTACATAAACAAATGAAACACAGTCACGAACCCAGTGAGCAGAGCAGTTGCCTTATCCCCTCTCAGTCCCGCACGGCAGGCTCCGTCTGGATTATTGTCCAGGCCTCGATGCCCCTGACCTGAATCAGAGGGAAGAGCGCTCCTACTGAACCACAACTGACACCTCCCACTGGAGCCGAGGCAGTTTCCCTGTTTCTGGAATGTTCCTTTCCAGAGGAAGGCTGGAGAGATGAGCCAGTGGATTTTCTGTCGATGCTGTAACCTCCATAAGACAGGCCCCACCGACACTCGCTCAGAAAGAAAGAAAATCAACTGATCACAAAAGGTGTTTTCATTCCGATATTCGGAGGGATTATATTCCAGAGGGTGGTGCGAATGTGAAAACCCACAGCCAAAGGGAGCGGTTCCCTTGGGGAAGGTATTGGATTTTAAGCAGCGACTATGGGGAGCATGTCGCATTGAAGGCTTGTCCTGTTTGGGAAATTGGCTGAGCGACAGGAGACATTATTAGTATTAAACTCTTTTGTGATCAATTTCTGATCTTATAACCTCCTCACCTCTGCTCTCTTGTGTTCTTAACCCAATGCTCAGATTATCCGATACATTTATTTACAGCTCACTTCTGCTCAGTTCTGTCATCAATCTCTCTGCGAGTTAAGAACATTCCTTTGGTGTTAACAATGTTTCCATCATTCTACTGATTTATTACTTAGATGCCGGGACAGAAAGCCACAAATCCAACATTCCCAATGGTACAATAGATGACGTTGTGAAACACTGACAGATACGTATCAAATTACAAAGTGACATTGGCAGAATAATCAAATGGACAAATTGATCTCAATATCGACAACTGTGTAAACTGGTGTTACTGTATTTGCTCTCCATGAAGAGACCAAACACAATCTGGGTGACTGCTTTGCAGAACACCCACGTTCTGACAGTAACAATTGACCCTGGGCTTCCAACTGTCTGCGACTTCAACACACCACCGTGTGTCCTGGCCGACATTTCTGTCTCCGGTTTTCTGCAATGTTCTAGCCAACCTCAGCGCAAGTTCGCAAACCGGCATCTCATTTTCCATTTGGGAACCCTGGGGCCTTTAGGCCTCAATATCGATTGCAGTAATTTTAGAGCCTAATCCCATCATTGCCGGTTTTTCCCCACACCACTCCGTGTCTTGTGAGACGGGTTGCTTTCAGCACATTCATCCATTCTCTCTGCCCTACTCCGAGGTCTATTCTCACATTATTTGGGTAGTTATCATATAGTTCACCCATGCTGATCTCCTTTGAGATCTTATTAGCCTCTCTCTCTGTCCAGACCTGCTGTCCACATGTCCTTGGTCACCTCCCCCCTTTCACATCTCTCTCTGGTCTCCAGGTTGAATCTTTGTTGCACTCCCTCTGAGACAGGTCTATCCGTCCTCAGCTGAGAAGTCTACAATAGGTCACAGTACACCTGGTGCAGTCTCGCAGTGGATCGAGATTATTACAGTCAAAGTTGTTTGCCCTCTCGGTGCCTCAAATAGATGTAAATATTGTCTTGTCCGTGTCAGAGCTGCCCTTGTTTTGTTTGATAGAGTGGAACGCTAATGTTTGCTTGTTTCCTCAAATGCAACTGTACAGAACCGAATGGCATTTATGACTGTACATACACAAAGATACTTTTATGGATAAAGTATATTTTTGAAATTAAAAAAAAAGTCTAAACGAGTTTCTGAAGCTTTCTTTTTACAAAAGATACAAACGCAGGAGACTGAAGGACTGCAGATGCTGGAAGTCAGAGTCAATAGATATGGAGCTGGAAAAGTGCAGCAGGTCAGACAGCATCCGAGGAGCAGGAAAGTCACTGTTTCGGGCAGAAACCCTTCGTCTGGTCTCAGGAGGGAGCCCAGATAGAAATAGAGGGAGGGGATGGGGCTGGGGAAAAGGGTAGATGGACGGTGATAGGTGAATGCAGGTTGGGGATTATTGTGATTGGTCAGTGGGAAGGGTGGAGCGATTTGGTGAGTGGGAAGATGCAAGAGTTCCCAGCGAACACCGTGTACTGTAATGGGATTAATGTCCGCACTTAGATTTGTGGATATCTCGATCAATTTCCTGACGTTATCTGCCCTTCAAATTCTCTGACAAGATTAAGTTTATAGGAGAAGAAATTCAAAGTCACCTATTTTGACTCAGCAGAGTGAATGCCACCGCGATTTTCACCAGAATGATGGGAAAACCAGGGTGCATTGGACTGTGAGTGTCTTGATTGTCAATATTTTGAGGAGAAAGTGAGGTCTGCAGATGCTGGAGATCAGAGCTGAAAATGTGTTGCTGGAAAAGCGCAGCAGGTCAGACATCATCCAGGGAACAGGAGAATCGACGTTTCGGGCATAAGCCCTTCTTCAGGAAAGGCTTATATTTTGTCAATATTTTGATACTGAGACAGAAAGTGAACCAGCTCAATCCCCGAGTTCGGCATCCATTCATTCCCCTCGATGACTTGCTCTCAAATCCTTGGGAAACAATGCCCTGACGTCAATAATATTTTGTTTCTGTCGGGTAATTCAGAGGAAGATGAACGTTCCAGCATTTATCACACTTTACATATTAATGCAGAATTATAATATTTCCCAGAGGTAGTTATTAATTTTACTGTTGCTAGTTAATGTCTCTCAGCGATGGTCATCAAACACATACTCAAATAATGAGATTAAATGAAGACCATTTTGAAAATGTGGATGTGATCGTATCTGCATGAATCCCAATCTGGTTCACACCAAGGGAACTAGATTGGTAAAGTGAACCGTTTTAAAGGCCAACATTAACATCACTGTCACTCCTCGTGTTTGACCAGGCATTAGCTCAAACTAATTTCCACAGCCATCTCCCAGTCCTCAGCAACTGCCTCCAGCTCAGACTCATGTGGATTCCAACTCAACTTTCATCCCTCGTGCTTTGAATCCACCCAGGGTCACAGTAAACCAGTGATATTCAACATCCCACAGACAGCTGCTCACTTCGCATCCTGAGATCCACACTCAGTGCCATGCGGCATCACATGCACACTCTCTACCTCTCTCTCTCCAACAGCATCACATCACGCTGGCTCAGGACTGCACCACTCCACAGCCCCACTTCATCCTCCAGATCATTTGACATTCCAACAATATTTATAAAATTTTCCCTTTGGGCATCAAGGCACACAAGATGCAATAACTCAGAGTTACCCACTGTTCTCTGGAACCCTCCTCCCCTCCCCTTCCTTCTGACTCCATCCCCTTCCCGAATCCCACCTCCTGTCATGTATTCGCCATCCCTCCGGACCTTCCACTCTCCGATGCCAAATATTCTGTTCTCAGCAAAGTTCCCAGTTGTATCCCTCTGAGTCCCCCATCTTAATGAATTTCAGGCACGACATGACGTTGAACTCTTCTTCTGTTGTCTTCACCTCCATGCCCATTTCTTTGGACAAGAATCCTCTCCCAGTCCTGCAGAACCCTTCACCCAGCTCCAACCCTCTTCCCACACTTGGACCCCTCTCTCTGGCCTAATACCTGCACCAACCTGTTCATTGACACCTGTCAACAGGGCATTGGTCGCCTCAATTTTTCTGCCCCCTCCCTTACCCATTCCAACCTATCTCCCACTGCACTGATTGTACTCTATGCTCTCAGATCCAACTCTGATTTTGTAATCAAACCTACTGATCAGGGTGGTGCTGTTGTTTTCTGGTGGACTAACCTCTACATTACAGAAGCTGAGCACTAGCTCTCCAATACCTCCTGCTATCTCCCTCTCGATCATAATCTCAGCATGGAACATCAGGCCATGGTGTCAAGTCTGGTCACCAACCTCATTGCATCTGGTAATCACATCATCCCTCCTCCCTCCACTGGCTCCAAGTTGATAAACTCCCAGTCCCGCACAACCCGCTTTCGCTTCCTTCCCAAAATCCACAAACAAGATTGCCCGAGCATACTTTTGTTTCTGCCTGCTCCTGCCCCACAGATCTCGTCTTTTCCTATTTTGAGTTTAACAAATTTAATTTAATTCAAATCCACATCGATTCTCTGAAAAACACCCCACCTATATCTACCCACTGACCTCTCTTTGTAACGTCCATTTCCCATGGCCAATCCATTTAATCTGTACATCTTTAGACTGTGGGAGGAAATTGAATCATCCAAAGGAAACCCACGCAGACGCAGGAAGAATTTGCAAACTCCACACAGATAGTCTCCTGAGGTTGGAATCGAACCTAGGTACCTGGTGCTGTGAGGCAGCAGTGCTAAGTTAGAAACGAAACACTGACTTGGACACATCACTTACGATCTACTGCACTCCAGTTTTGTTTTCATTATTCTGCTAAAAATTGCAATGGGATTCACTCTGAGGAGCAAATTACCTGATGCTGAACTCTCTCTAAGAAACCACCTGCCAGAGGATCATCGAGAACACAATTTTGAAACTTGTTCACCAATATCCAGTGAAAGTGTGAAAGCAAAGCAGAAATTGATGGAAAAGCTCAGCGGGTCTGGCAGCATCTGCGGGGAGCAGTGTTAAGACAGGTAAAAAACAATGACTGCAGATGCTGGAAACCAGATCCTGGATTAGTGGTGCTGGAAGAGCATAGCAGTTCAGGCAGCATCCGAGGAGCAGTAAAATCAACGTTTCGGGCAAAAGCCCTTCATCAGGAATACAGGCATTCCTGAGGCGTTCTTCCTCCTGGCGTCTGGTGTCCTCGGCAGAGTGGGAGGGGGAGTTGAAATGTTGGGCCACAGGGTGGTGTGGTTGATTGGTGCGGGTGTCCCGGAGATGTGACACCTCCATCCCCTTCCTGGACCTCTCCATCTCCATTAATGACGACTGACTTGATACCGGCATTTTTTACAAACCCACCAACTCCCACAGCTATCTGGATTACACCTCTTCCCACCATACCTCCTGCAAAAATGACATCCCATATTCCCAATTCCTCCGCCTCCGGCATATCTGCTCCCAGGAGAATCAGTTCCACCATGGAACACACCAGATGGCCTCCTTCTTTAGAGACCACTATTTCCCTTCCCATATGGTTAAAGATGCCCTCCAATGCATCTCATCTACATCCTGCACCTCCGCCCTCAGACCCCACCCCTCCAACCGTAACAAGGACAGAACGCCCCTGGTGCTCACCTTCCACCCTACCAAGCTTCACATAAACCAAATCATCCGCCGACATTAGTGGGCAGCACGGTGGCACAGTGGTTAGCACTGCTGCCTCACAGCGCCGGAGACCCGGGTTCAATTCCCGCCTCAGGCGACTGACTGTGTGGAGTTTGCACGTTCTCCCCGTATCTGTGTGGGTTTCCTCCGGGTGCTCCGGTTTCCTCCCACAATCCAAAAGATGTGCAGGCCAGATGAATTGGCCATGCTAAATTGCCTGTAGTGTTAGGTAAGGGGTAAATGTAGGGGTATGGGTGGGTTGCGCTTCGGCGGGTCGGTGTGGACTTGTTGGACTGAAGAGCCTGTTTCCACACTGTAATGTAATCTAATCTAATCATTTCTGCCACCTCAGACCCCAGACCCCACCATATTTCCCTTTCCACCTTCTGCAAAGACCGTTCTCTCTGTGACTACCTGGTCAGGTCCACGCCCCCTTCAACCCACCCTCCCATCCTGGCACCTTCCCCTGCCACCACAGGAACTGCAAAACTTGCACCCTCACCTCCATCCATGGCCCTAAAGGAGCCTTCCACATCCATCAAAGTTTTACCTGCACATCCACCAATATCATTTATTGTATCCATTGCTCCCGATGTGGTCTCCTCTACGTTGGGGAGACTGGACGCCTCCTAGCAGAGCGCTTTAGGGAACATCCCTCCCCACCCGCACCAATCAACCACACCGCCCTGTGGCCCAACATTTCAACTCTCCCTCCCACTCTGCCGAGGACATGGAGGTCCTGAGCCTCCTTCACCGCCGCTCCCTCACCACCAGACGCCTGGAGGAAGAACGCCTCATCTTCCGCCTCGGAACACTTCAACCCCAGGGCATCAATCCACCCCCACCCTCCTCTCACTTAACTCTCCACCCTTCAGGCTCTCTGCCTGTATTCCTGATGAATGGCTTTTGCCCGAAACGCGATTTTACTGCTCCTCGGCTGCTGCCTGAACTGCTGTGCTCTTCCAGCACCACTAATCCAGAGCAGTTTTAAGGTGTCAAGTTGAGTGACTCTTCCTCAGAACTCCAGCTGAAGTGTATTCAGATATCATATCCTGTTTATGGAGATCACTGTTAACTCCTGCATTTCCTTAGCAAAAGTATATAACTTTGACAGCAATTTTACAGACACTCATCGAAACCACAGCTGGCATCCCAAGAACCTTTGTTGTCCCTACCTGAGGAGGATAGACCTTCCTCATAACGAGTGTAACAAAGATTCACCAGATGGATCTTTGGTGGGGATTGTTCTCTGAACTGTGATTGAGTGGTCGAGACCTTTATTCCTCAGAGTATAAGAGAATGAAGGGTGATCTCATTGATACAACTTCATATGAGCAATGCAAGGAGGATGTTTTCTTTGGACTGGAAATGTCATGCTTGGATATTTAGAAAATGGGAATATTCTGGATAATAACCTTGTTCCCCCACTAATCCACTGAAAACCTGAGGATGGATCTCAGCCTGGGTGCAGTGATTTAAATTCAGTTAATTAAGCATATTTAAACAAAAAATTTGAATCAAAAATTCAATCTCAGTCTCAAATGAAAAGATGGTCTCAGACCCCGTCTCATTCAACCCAAGAGGAAATCTGCTGCCCTTGACTTTTCTGGTCTACATATTACATCACACCTTCACAAATGCGATTCATACTTGCCCAAGCAAGGTCTGTGAAATAGTTCTGGGAGGAGTTTGCAGACGCCTTTGGCTTTGATCTTTATGTCATCATTGTCGACAGGTGTAGTGCCAGAAGACTGGAGGATAGCAAATGTTGTTCCTTTGTTTAAGAAGGGAAGTCAGGACAACCCTGGTAATTATAGGCCAGTGAGCATTACTTCGGTTGTGGGTAAGGTTATAAGAAATAAGTTTATAATCATCTGGAAAGGAATAATTTGATTAGGGATAGTCTACATGGTTTTGTGAAGGGTAGGTCTGCCTCACTAACCTTACTGAGTTCTTTGAGAAGGTGAGAAAACAGATGGATAAAGGTAAAATGATTGATGTAGTGTACATGGACTTCAGTAATGCGTTTGATAAGGTTCCAACGGTAGGCTATTGCACAAAATATGGAGTTTCAGGATTGAAGGTGATTTAGCAGTTTGGATCAGAAACTGGCTAACTGAAAGAAGACAGAGCGTGGTGGTTGATGGGAAATGTTCATCCTGGAGCTCACTTACCAGTGGTGTGCCACAAGGATCTGTTTTGGGGCCTCTGCTGTTTGTCATTTTTATAAATGATTTGGATGTACGTGTAAAATGATGGTTTAGCAAATTTGCGGATGACACTATGGTAGGCAGAGTTGTGAATAATGCCGAAGGATGTTGTGGGTTACATAGGGACATAGATAAGATGCAGAGCTAGGCTGAGAAGTGGCAAAAGGAGTTTAATGAGGAAAAGTGTGAGGTAGTTCACTTCTGAAGAAATAACAGGAATACAGAGTACTGGGTTGGTGGTAAAATTCTTGGTAGTGCAGATGAATAGAGAGATCTCAGTGTCCTATAAATTGCCACCCAGGTTGATAGGGTTGTTGAGAAGGCATATGGTGTGTTGGCATTTATTGATAGGGGGATTGAGTTTCAGAGCCACGCGGTCATGCTTCAGTTGTACAAGACACTGGTAAGGCTGCATCTGGAGTATTGCGTACAGTTCTGATCACCGCATTATAGAAAGGACGTGGAAGCTTTGGAAAGGGTTCAGTGGAGATTTACTAGGATGTTGCCTGGTATGGAAGTAAGGTCATACAAGGAAAGGCTGAGGGAACTGAGGATGTTTTCGATGGAGAAGAAAGTTAAGACTTTAATCGAGACGTAAATGATAATCAGAGGGTTAGAAAGGATGGAAAGTGAGAGCCTTTTTCCTTGGGTGGTGAAGGCTAACACGAGGGGAAATAGCTTTAAATTGAGGGGTGATAGATTTAAGACAGATATTAGGGGTAGTTTCTTCACTCAGAATAGTAGGGGCATGGAACGGCATGCCTGCAATAGTAGTAGATTTACCAACGTTAAGGACATTTAAATGGGCATTGAACATACATATGGATAATGATGGAATGGGGTTGTTAGATGGGCATCAGATTATTTTCACAGGTTGGCACAACAATGAGGGCCGAAGGGCCTATACTGTGCTGTAACGTTCTACGTTCTACAAGTTACTGGAATATTGATTGGGTGCTTTTAAATCCAAATGACATGATTCAACATTGCCACAGCAAATCAATTATATCAAAGACAGTTATCTCTTTGTATCTTGATGTTAATACACTTGCCAGAAGCTGTTCTATGTTTCAGTCTTAAGAAGGAAATGAGGCACTGACAAACCTTTCAATACAATTTTTGAACCAAGGAATTAGATTTGAGTCTGTTTTTCATTAATGCGTTTACTTTTCTGTAATCTGTTTAGAATCAAGTTGATCTATCCAGCTTAGGAACTTGAAGTTGATTAACTTAAGAGTTGAATAAGAGGACAAGTAGATTTAATGCATTTGAATTTCCAGAAAACTTTGATAAGGTACTACATAAAAGGTTATTGCACAAGATAGGAACAAATCATATTGGGGTTAATGTTTTCGCTTGGATTGAGGAGTGGTTAACACATAAGACAGATAGTTGGGTTTACTTGATCTTTTTCAGATTAGAAAGATTAGACTAGATAAATGCCACATTCCTTAAGCCTTAATTATTTAGTATCTTTATTAATAACTTGGAAGAGAATGTCATGGGTCCACTTTTTCACTTTGGTCGGAAGAATCAAAAGGCAGACTGCTTTCCAATAGGAAAGCAATTCCAACAAAAGTGTAGCACAGCGATATATATATAGGTGGTTCTTATGTATAAAACACATTAAAATGAGCATTCAACTGACACAGTTAAATATAGTTAAGAAGACCAGTGATTGTTTTTATTGCTAGGGGTTTGTTACAACTATACAGATGTTGGTGAGGGTGCACCTGGAGTGCCACGTATAGTTTTTGCTCCTGTATTTACTTAAGGATACACTGTACTGGTATTAGAGGTTTTTAAAAAGTGATTCACTAGGCTGTTTCCTGTGATGAAGGGGTTGACTTAACAAGAATGGCTATACAGGTTATTCATTAAAGTTTAAGAACGATGGGTGAACCTTTTGAAAAAGAGAAGATTGCGGGAGCTTTATAGGTTAAATGTTGAGTTGTTAGTGGAGGAATCTCATCTAAGGAAGAGTTATCAAATAAGGAGACCTTCAATTAAAACTGAGATTTGAAGGAATTCCTTCTCTGAGTTCTGAATGTCTGGAATTCTCTGCACCAGAGAGTCGTGGAGGCTAGATCACTGAAATTATCGAAAAAAGAAGTTGGTAGATTTTTGAAATTATCATGGAATTGAGGGGTGCGAGGAACTGGTATTATCGAGTGGTCGAGGCCTGGGAGAGATCAGCCATAATCATGTTGGATGATGAGGCAAGCTTGAGCAGCAGAATGGCTTAGTCCGGCTCCTATTTCTTATGTCCTAGCACTACTAGCAAAAGTCTGCTGCCTTTGGCTTGACTCAAAAGTGACATTTCTTTTCCCAGCAAGTGTTCATTCACCTAAGATTGTGTTTTTCTGGGCTCAACTGGGAAGGATATTGTTTACCTGCTCTGGTTCTTCAATTCACAGATCATGTCTAGCTCACACAGTGCATCCAGGTGTAGAACTATACATTGGAAATAAAATGGATCAAGTAACTTCATTAGCTCTTCCTGTTGTCCTTCCTTTAAATACAAGAACGCAGCGTTAACCTTTCCAGTATTTCCATATTGGCTAGTCAAATTGTGGAGTTCACTTTAAGAATTGTGTACCCTTTCTCTGCCTCACCTTTATTGAATCTGGCATTCTCTATCTTTTCCCACCTGACATATGTGCTGTTCCTTATTGTGATCATGTCACTAATTGTTGCCCTATACCTAACATCTGAAGCTGGACAAGCATGCTGGGGAAGTTTATACTAACTTTACAGAAATGCCAAATCAGCTTACTATGACCGGAAGTATTAAAATCAGACTACTGACTGAAGCGAATGGCTGTGCAAAAGGTCATTTGACTTCTGTGGATGAAAAAAGGATAAAATATGACTGGTGATAGGAACCATGACACTGACATCTCTAGATTCTTGGATGAATGAGTTCAGCACTGAGGGAACCTGTAAGGGGGCATGATATTGAACAGTCTGCAAGATTGGGAGAAAACACAGAAGAAGCCATATTGAAGACATCAACAGCGAGTACTGGAACAACAATGAGACCAACCATCACAAAGAGGAGATCCTGAATTCAGAATTCAGATTACAACTCATCAGGATAAACCTGGCCAGTTAACCACATATGGGTAGTGTCTAGATTCTAGTCAAACAGTTAGCTAATATGTTGCTTGTTTCCTTTCTAAAAACTAGAGATAATAAAGATGAAGTTGTATTAGATTCTAACTTGGCTGTCTATCCTTTACCTATCACAAAATTCAGGATGCTAGTGGTAAAAAAGGTCCACATCACCTTCTTCCCTGTGATATTTCTTCAATGTATTGACATGGCAACTGATCTTTCTGTGATCAGGAATGCCTGACAGACAAGTAATTTACTCATTCGTCTAATTAGTAGCAACTACTGGATTTTGCTTTCAGAGATTCACTTTGTAAAGGCAGAACTTCATCTCTTGCTTGCCATACTCTGATGTTCGTCTGCTCATTTTTAAAATTTTACTTGTCAAGCTTTTAAATGTTCCTGCACAATATTTTAAGCTCCTGTGCTTACATAGCTTCTTTAGTTTTCATAGAATCATACAGTACAGAGGAGGCCCATTGAGTCTGTATCACCAACAATTTAGTAAGTCTATACTTTTCCCACATTCCACCACTAGGCCCATGGTCTTGAATGTTATGACATTTCAAGTGATCATCTAAGTACGTTTTGAAAGGTAGTGAGGTTACCCGCCTCAATTACCTTCCCAGGCAGTGCATTGTAGATCACCAGCAACATCGGGGTGAAAATAAATTTGCTCAAATCCCCTCTAAACCTTCTGCCATTGTTATGATTCCAGCTAATGTTGTTACTGTGCAAGTTAGATCCCAGACTTAAACATTGCTCAATAGATGTTGGAGAAAGTGAGGACTGAAGATGCTGGAGGTCAGAGTCTAGAGTGTTTTGCTGGAAAAGCACAGCAGGTCAGGCAGCATCTGAGGAGCAGGAGAATTGACGTTTTGGGCATATGCCGTTCATCAGGAATCATCGATAGATGTTGGCTTGGTTTGGTTTTTGTGAGGTGGTTTCCCACTGAAGTATAAGCACACAAGATTGCAGATTTTATTTTTCAAAATACAGAAAAATTTTATAAAACAAAATAAATGGAAATATAATAAATTCCGCCTTTACTCGTCACAGTACTTTTAAACACACAGTAAAAGTATAATTCCACTAACATCACAAGCATCCTTTACAAAATCCCAACAAAATATCTTTCGCACTGTACTCATCCCAGAGGGAAATAAATCTCTTCCTCACATGGATAGTGCGAGGTAACTGTTATTTTAAACATACTCAGTTTCAAATAACTTCTCCAGGGTTTTATCCCAACACCTTATGTTGGGGACTTACATTAACTCCTTACTCGAAGGTAATCTAGTTTCATGATATTCTCCCCTTTTCAGAAGCACTGTTCTGTACAACCACTCATTTACAAGCACTTCACAGACTTGCCCCAAAAACAAAGTAGTACAGAAGAAAGAAATCTTTCTCACTAAGCTTTGGTTATTTCCCCTAAAATGTAAATAAAAACTAAGGCTAGGTATTTTGAACAATCCTTAAAATATAGTGGTTTACTTTCCAAAAATATAAAACATCCCAAGATAAACAAATACCCATTAGCACTGTGACAAAGTTGTGGTCACAAATTGTTTTCAAAGAAATTGCCAAGCTGTAGAAATACTTACATGTTAGTTGTTAAATTCAGGCATACACAAAATGCATGTAACTAACCCAAAATCAAAAACACAAACTTAGAAATTTCTTTTCCTATTTTTAGTCCACAGCTCCCCAAAAATTTAGCTTTTCCAGAGGTTGATGGAAGAACTTTATTATTATTCATTTATGGGATGTGGGCTAGGCCAGCATTTATTACCCATCCTGAATTTCCCAGAGGGCTGAGGAGAGTCAACCACATTGCTGTGAGTCAGGGGTCACCTTGAGGTCAGATCAGATAAGAACAACAGTTTTCCTTCCCGAAAGAACATTAGTGAAACAGATTTTTTAATGAAAATCAACAAAGCTTCATTTTTGTGATTAGATTCTTAACCCAGATTTTTTTAAAAATGAATTCAATTTCACCATCTGCTATGGTGGAATTCAAACCAACTCCCCAGAACATTACTGCTGTCTCTGGATTACTAATCCACCAATAACATTGCTCAGCTCTTACCTTCCCCTCTACAACCAGAGGAGACACTATTTCTAAACTTGGGGATCATCTGTTTCTGAGGACATGAGTATTTGGAACTCTTTTCCCAAAAAGGTTGGAGAAGCAGAGTCCACAAAGTATTTTACCAGAGAGATAGATTCATAAGCAAGATGGGGGTAGAGGGGTTGGTGAAATGTCATCAGAAGCAAGCTAGAATTTGAATTTGAGGTTACATCCGATCATCATGAGAGCAATCTTGAGGAGCTGAATGAATGAATATGCTTGTTAATGTTGCCTCAGCAAGCAGATGGAGAAGGCCACTTTGGGTTGTCACATCACTCAATGTCTGTTCACCTTTCATACTCTTGCCTGTTTAGAGATACAGTCAAATTCACGTTGTTTCAGAGTCCATTTTCACAGGGGCTAGGAAAGAACACAAGGAGATGGCAAATAGGAGCTGGAATATACATACAATACTGAGCTCTGCTCCAACACTCAATACAACCATGGCTAACTTGCCTCAACTTTGCATTTCCACACTATCCCAAAATCTCTTAATTTCCAAAGTACAAAATAAACAAATTAGTTATTTCAGTCTTGAATGTACTCATATGACTGAACATCTAATGCTCTTTTGCGTAACAAATTCCAGAGATTAATAATTCTGAGAAGGAATTTTCTTCTGATCTTAATTCTAAATGTCCAATACCAATTCAGAATATGATCTCTTCAGAAAAGAGGACATAACCTCTCAGTACTTACACTATTGAGTCTTCCCATGACTGTACACGTTTCAATGAGGTCACTTAGCATTCTTCTGTACTCCAGAGAATGTAGGCCCAAATCTAATTAATCTTTCAATCAGTTTGACAGGGCAGGAGCTCAAGATTAGCAGGAGGTTTGGCTAGGAGGTTGCACATTGAAAAACTTCAGACTTAGGGAGTACAATTCATCGATGAGTCAGAGAGCTGGGAGTTTAAGTTCCATTCCAGAGATTTGAGCACAAAAATCTAACCTAATCTTCTCCATGTAATATAAAGGAAATGTTGCAAATCAACATGAGGCATTAAGACCAAATTCCTTTTCTACTTCATCCCCTGCCATTCACTCATCCTCACCTAAAACCTCCAAAAGTTATTTTGTCTCATTCGCTGTTTATGGAATCTTGCTATACAGAAATGTGTCAAACCATTTATTGACAGCAACATTACTGGTTTAATCATAAGGCCCTTCAGAACAACCTGGGGGTTTGAAGAATGATCTGTAAAGGTACTGTTACTGGATACATAAACCAGTGAAATTCAAATTCCATCATGGTATTGAAATTCACTTTTAAAAATGTTTGGGGACCACCCGCATGTGCACTCACATAGACACACACACACCAAGTTTCTTACCTGTATAGTTCGCAAATCAGTTCAATGCTGTGGAAAAAAAACAGAAGACAAAAGATAAATAATGTTTTTAATACATACAAGAGGGGCAAGGGTCAAAGTACATTGCAATTTATAGTAAGCCAGGCACCACGGAGTGAGTCATATCATTTAGAGGGGTATTAACAATATGTTAAAGGTAATGCAATCTTCATTCTTTATATTCTTATTCTGAGGGTTTGACTTTTGAAGGTCTGTGGACAAATAAATCAAGTTCAAAGTTCTGTCAATATCCGAATAGAATCATAGATCATAGAATCCCTATCGTGTGGAAACAGGCCATTTGGCCCAACAAGTCCACACTGACCCTTCAAAGAGTAACCCATCCAGAACCATTCCCCTCATCCTATTAGATACATTCCCCTGATTAGTACCTTCACATCCCAGAACACTGTAGGCAATTTAGCATGGCCTAACCTGCACATCTTTGGACTGTGGGAGAAAACCGGAGCACTGAGAGGAAACCCACGCAGACACGGGGAGAATGTGTAAACTCCACACAGACAGTCACCCGAGGGTTGGAACCCAACCGGGTCACTGGCGCTGTGAGGCAGCAGTGCTATCCACTGAGCCACCATGCCACCCTGAAGGGGAAAAAATAATTAGTGAAAATCTTTGGGTTTTTTTGACCAAGGCACTTCTTGTAGGTTCCTATATTGTGGTTAATGCTCATTTACTGGAGACCATTAGTCTGTGAATACCAGGTCTTAGCTTGATTTGAAGATGTTTTTGATATTGTTGAAGAAAGCCTGCTGAAGGAAAAGAACTTCCAGATTCAGCTGTCCTGTTTACTAAAAATCCTTGATGTGAGTAGACTATGGAACACAATTATTCTCTTGAAGAGTGGGTGATTGAAAGACTTCCAACTACTGTGTTCTGTGGTCTCAGCAAACTGAGCCCCACAAGAACCCAGAGACCTCTATGACTCTATGACCTCTTTACATAGTTAGTAACTAAACTGCATATATATGTAGAACACCAGACTGCTCAATCAATACCTTATCAATTTTGCTTTCAAAAACTAACTACCATTAATCACAAGGGGTTTTATCAAAGTGAATGTCTGCAGAGATATCTCCAACCTTCATCATAATTGTGTGAAGCAAGACCTCAAGGTGCAGGCTGATGAGAAATAGAACTTCTTTGCAATCCTCAATTGCAGGGCAAAACTTAAGAGTTTGGCTAAAGACAGTGTACCTATCTGCTGGTTCTGGGAATGTGATTCAGGTTAAATCATATACTTTACACCATACTGCTTCTATGCTTCACTTGCACACATGTGCACACATACAGAGTACCAAGGATTAATGTCCAAAATTTACATTCTTGGCAATTTTAGAATTAACTACGAGTGGATATTAAGAAAACTGACATTCCCAACCTCTTATTCTATTTCATTCAATACAATTCTGGTTTAACATTAATAAAAACCCAATACTGAAAAATGAATATTGTTTCAATGTGCATTTACATGGGAGAACATACCTATCATAACATTCGGATCCGTAACCTCTAAATGGAAACAGAGAAATTGAAAAAGAATCAATGTACCCAGTTGGTGCTCTTGACTTTATTAAAAAAAATTCTCCATGCCCAAGTTCTCTTGATGAACACTTTTGTTTGAAAATTACTGGAAGCAATAACTAATTAATTATAAAGACAACAAGCAGCCTGGCACATGGAAGCCAGTGACCAATGTTGTCAGTAGTGGGAAGCCAACAGCCCAGTCAGTCCCTTGAGGATGGCAGCCAACAGCGAGACCCTGTGGATGCCGTCCTGCACTAGTCTGCTGCAGCCAGCCCTTGGAGATAGACTGTGATATTTGTCTTTATAACTTTGATTCTTGCTTTTCCGACCTACGATTATACTATGCATAGCTGTAATGTAAGTTTTTCTTCATTTCTCTATTCTGTAACTAAGGATTGTAACTAAGGCGTTATACGCTTATGTGAGGAATAAGAGGATGGCCAGAGTGACAGTAGCGGTTTTAGCAAGGTCCACGATAAGGTTCCCCATGGCAGGCTCATTAAAAAGTAAGGAGGCATGGGATGCATGGAAACCTGGCTGTCTGGATACAAAATTAGCTGACCCATAGAAGACAGAGGGTGGTGGTAGATGGAAAGAATTCAGCTTGGAGCTCGGTGACCAGTGGTGTTCCGCAGGGATCAGTTCTGGGACCTCTACTCTTTGTGATTTTTATAAATGACTTGAATGAAGAAGTGAAAGGGTGGGTTAGTAAGTTTGCAGATGTTACAAAGGTTGTTCAAGTTGTGAATAGTGTGGAGGGCTGTTGAAGGTTGCAACAAGACATTGACAAGATACAGACTGGACTGATAAGTAGCAGATGGATTTCAACTGGAAAATTGTGCAATTATTCACTTTGGAAGGTTGAACTTGAATGCAGAATACAGGGTTAAAGGCAGTGTGGAGGAACAGAGGGATCTTGGAGTCCATGTCTATAAATTCTTCTAAGTTGCCACCCAGGTTGACAGGGTTGTTAAGAAGGCATATGCTGTGTTGGCTTTCATTAGCAGGAGATTTAGTTTAAGGACCGCAAGGTTATGCTGCAGCTCTATGGATTTTTGATTAGACCACACTTGAAATATTGTGTTCAGTTCTGATTGCCTCATTATTGGAAAGATGTAGAAACTTTAGAGAAGGTGCAGTGGAGATTTATCAGGATGCTGCCTGGACTGGAGGCATGTGTTATGAAGTAAGGTTGAGAGAGCTAGGCTTTTTCGCATTGGAGCAAAGAAGGATGAGAGGTGACTTGATAGAGGTGATAAAGATGTTGAAAGGCATAGATAGACTGGATAGCCAGCGACTTTTTCCCTTTGTGGAAATGTCTATCATGAGGCGGCATAATTTTGAGGTGATTAAAAGAAGGTTTAGGGGGAATGTCAGAGATAGGTTCTTTACTCAGAGAGTGGTGGGTGCCTGGAATGCATTGTTAGCAGTGGTAGTAGAATCAGATACATTGGAGACATTTAATTGACTCTTGCATACGTACATGGAAGTTAGTACAATGAAGGGTATGTAAGTTAGTCTGATCTTAGAGTAGGAAAAGAGGTCAGTACAACATCAAGAGCTGAAGGGCCAGTACTGTGCTGTCCTGTCCTTTGGACCTAGGTACTCTGTATCTAAAATGGCCATGTTTGGCTTACATTGTTACACTGTAACTAATATTGTAACTGAAGGAGTTGTCCTTAGGCACTTTTGTACCTGAAATGGTGCTGTAGATGGCGACTTACACACTTTTCATTGTACTCATTTGAATGCATGTGACAATAAACTAATTCAATTCAAAGATTAAATCGCAGTTGTTCACAAAAGCAGATGTGGTTGCATGCTAATTGAGTGAAGCCAGATTTTTACTGATACCCAACTTAACACGTTCACAGTGAAGCCTCTGATAATTAGATTCTCTACTGTGTGGAAATAGGCCCTTCATCCCAACACGTCCACACCGCCCCTCCGGAGAGAAACCCACCCAAACCCATTCCCCTACCCTATATTTACCCCTGACTAACACTGTGGGCAATTTAGCATGGCCAATTCACCTGACCTGCACAGCTTTGGATTGTGAGAGGAAACTGGAGCACCTGGAGGAAACCCACACAGACACGGGGAGAATATGCAAACTCCACACAGACAGGCGGCAGTGCTAACCACTGAGCCACTGTGCCGCCCCAGCTGGTAAAACAAACAATTAGCATATTCAAACCTCTAACAAGCGGCTGTACAGTGTCACCAACATGTACAATTTGAGTAACAACCAGTCATTTATCTAGGTGCAATTTCCACCTTTTTCCAATGCTGATTTTGATCAGTAATTAACATCTATGTGTTTACATACTGCCCTTTAATACTTCACAAGTAACTCATGAAGGATGAGACAATGCTAATGACAAGAGGGTGACAAAACATTAAGTCCAGCTCCCCAGATGCTGCAGACCCGCTGACTGTGGATTTTGGACTCAGTGAACTCTGCAATGCTAAGTTGCAAAAAACAAGGGGTTAATAATTGCAAACTATATCTGCAGAATATTTGCAATCAGGACATTCTTTTCTTCATGTCAGATAAGAAACATGGCAAAAAGCTATAAAGCCAAGGCATCCTAACTGGTGGATATTTGCTGGATTCAACTGAACAAAGTGAAATGTGGAGCTAGCAGTATACAGCTCAGTAAGGTGGGGCAGATGACATCAAAAGTTGGGTTGTCGTTCACTGGTTGGCTCAGCATCAATGGGCAAGCAATGAAGGTAAGACACAGATGAAGATATAAACTCTGATTTGATAGAGAGCTGTAAAATCTCGAGAGGCATAGATAAGGCAAATAGATCCCATTGTAGGGGGCTCTAAAATACAGGTCATAGATTTAAGATGAGGGGGGACAGATACAAAAGGGTCCAGAGGGACAATTTTTTCACACAAAGTGTGAGTGTCTGGAACAAGCTCCAGAGGCAATGGTGGAAGTAAGTGTAATTTTTTTCATTTAAGAAACATTTATACAGGTACATGGATGAGATAGGTATGGAGCGACATGGATCAAACGCAGACAAATAGGACTAGTATAACTGTGAAAACTGGGCAGCATGGGCAAGTTGTGCTGAAAGGCCTGTCTCCTGACTGTAGACCTCCGTGACTTTAGAGACAAAGTGATAGCGTGATCCTACAACAAACATTGTAAACGGAGGCCTGGGTCAGCAACTCAGTGAAGGAACCAAAAACTGTGAAGCTGCAAAGAAACAACTATAGATGCTAGAGATTTGAAAGCACAAAAATACATAATGCTGGAGATATTCAGTAGGTCTGGCAGCAATGTCGTGAGAAAACAGAATTATCGTTTCAAGTCCAGTGACCTTCCTCAGAACTCTGAAGCTGAGACGGAATATGTCTCTTGTCTTAACCGGTAGTATTCTCTGTATTAATAATTGTTCATATTTTGTTATTTATTCATTAATTTTAATGAATCATATATCATATATTAGGACATATATCTAATCCTTGGCCAACCGATCTGTATCTTGTTAGTTGTGCAAGTTAAGGATCAGAGATAAATGAAATGTGTTTCTTCAGCATTCTGTTTTTAATCATATATCAATCACTGTGCAGCTCTCTGGGTACAGAGAAGTTGGTGGGAAGAAAGACAGAAGAAATGAGACAAGAGGACGAGCATGTGAGAGAAGGCAGACAGAGAGATACAGAGAAGAAAAGTAAGGGAAGCTGAACAGAAAGAGAACCAGAACATTAGAGAGAGGAGGAGGAAGGGAAGAGCAAATGGGGGATAAGAATACAGGGAAATGGGAGAAATGGAAACAAGCAAATTAAAGAGGGAAAGGAAGCACAGAGTGAGCACTTGGTGTAGGTGAAAGGCAAGCTGACATGAAAAAGAGACAGTGAGAAGGAAAAATTAAGGATGTAGGTTGAAAACTGAAGAAAGTATGTGCTGTCTGCTGCTAAATTTCCAATTTGGTCTCTTCCAGGTTGCATATTCCCCACTGCAATTGGAAACAAGGTGGATGAGTAAGTGATTCCTTCACTGAGTTGCTGACCCAGGCCTCCGTTTACAATGTTTGTTGTAGGTTCACGCTATCACTTTGTCTCTGTTTAAAGTCACGGAGGTCTACAGTCAGAATCTCCGGCATTGTTACATACCTTCTTGAGCTTTCTTCTTTTTAGCTGTAAAATAAGAATCAAGATGTGAGCAATTGGAGTACCAATAAAGTCAGAATATCTTTATTCAGTGTGACAAAAAGGCACTATCACTTTGTCTCTGTTTAAAGTCACGGAAGTCTACAGTCAGAATCTCTGGCATTGTTACATACCTTCTTGAGTTTTCTTCTTTTTAGCTGTAAAATAAGAATCAAGATGTGAGTAATTGGAGTATCAATAAAAGAGAATATCTTTATTCAGTGTGACAAAAAGGCACTAAATCATTTCCAGCAGTAAGAGGAATAATTCCTGAAATTCAAAACAGTGATGTAGTGTTGAAGGAACAACCTTCTCGTCAGAGCACCAATCAAAAAACAATCACAGTCAGTCTGTCTTTACTCTGAATTGACCATCAACATCAATGAAAATTCTGGTAAAAGCACATAACTTTTTTCTTGAATTATTGGTGTGCTGTAACAAACAAGGAGGTACTGATTACAGATTGAAATTTTGCAATGTCAACATTATCTTTGACTCCAATCCTTTGCTCCTCTCTGCTCTCTGCACTGAATCCTCTGCTCTAAGCTCAGTTCTCCATTACTCAGTCTTACTCAACCATATGCAACCAGCAGTGTCCAATGGACCATTCCAAGTTGGAGTAATGGATAGGATAACACCAATTCATCAGACAGCCATCTGTGCCAGCTGTAACTACACTGCAAACCTCACCAACATAGAGGCATCTACCTAATCCCCAGGACCACCACTTGGTCAAGCCAAACACTGGTGTTAGCACAGGGGAGTGAACAGTTTCTCAAATGCTGTTTTCCATCAGAGCACCCACATTCCATAAGTGAATATAAACATGTACTTTTGGAAATCCACTGAATCCCAGTTCTAGAATGTGTTTCTGTCAGCTCAGGAAACCCCGAGAACAGCATTTTTTCAGCGACCCTGGTTCTGAGAACAGTGAACGTGACAGCTCACATTGAAGAATTGGCTGAATTAGCCTGTCCACTCCACACATTGTAACAGGAGAGCATTATAATTTAGTGTTGGCTTTGATGGTTCGATTTATGTGATTGGGCTTCAACTGTTGTTTATAAACTTGGTCGGTTAATTTCAGTGACCGTACCATTATTTTCAATTGTGTTCTGACAATCCGAGACTGAATGAAACATTATCATCTGAAAAGTCACAGTGTCACCCATGTGTTGTCATAACTCACCTGCTTTCCTTGCTCGCTTACGGGTCTCTGAAATGTTAAGAAAAGGTGTGATCAGGGCTTGCAGTAACCAGAATGACACTTGTCCTACTCTTAATCCTAGAATGACAGAGGCCCAAATCCACTTCCCACCTAGTACTTGGTTTATAGCCCTCAGGTGAATCACATTAGCCCCACAATCAGTGCAGAAGAGTTGGATTGAATGTGGAGTTAAGAAACTTCCAATCAATATATTGCTGCAAAAAATGTTTCTCTCTCACCATTATCTGATACCTGTCAAAGTTGCCCCCACTATGTCTTTCTCTTTCCTGTGGTATACTGCCCCACCATTTTTTTTACAAAATTTGTTTCAATTTCTCACCTTTCTTTATTTGTTGCTGACAGATGGAAAAAATTCAAAACTCCTTATTGAGATGATAAAAACAAAATATCCATTTGATGTTTTGTTAGAAGTGTGGCTGAAATCTTGGAAGTGTTACTATTGCCTGGACATGCATACCCCATGATCAGGATATCAATGGGATCATCCTATCCCCTGGTCTCTGATCTGGTTGAAAATTAGCAAGTGGGGATGTGCAGAAGGAGGTGAAGGAGAGGTGTAAACAAAGTGGAAGAAGGGTAAGAATGGATAGGAGGAGGAGGAAGAGAAAGGAGGGTGAATAGGAGGAGAAGGAAGATTGTGAAGTGGGATGGAAAATGAGGAGGGAGGAAATGAGAAGAGAATGGAGGAAAGGTGGGGAGAAGATGAACGAGGAGTGAAGAAGGGCAGAAAGAGTGGTAGGGGAGGTGGAGGGGGTGGAGGGCAGTCTGGTCCCACTCAGTATATCAGGAAGTGAGTCAGTCCCAGTGCAGTTCCCTGTACCCCTCAACCCCATCACTGTTTCATTCAGTGGCTTAATTTGTCACCTTTTATTGATTTAAAATGCTGAAAGCACCAGCATGACGAAGAAATTAATGTTCCAGCCAAAAATGAAACAATGATCAAGAGTATCACCGTCACTTCTGACTTGAGGAAGAAGACATCTGTGCAGAGAGAGAGAGAGAGATGTGAGATATTGCATTATAATTCTCTTTACCAACTCATTCACAAACACACTATGTTTACTACACCACATCTACATTCATTCATTAAACTGTGGTTTTACTATTACAAGACAAACTAAATTAAAACATCCCTTCCAACCCATTACTGCTTCTTTCCACCTTTCAATTTGTATTGGTCCTATGCTTTAAGCAGACTTGTCTCTGTATCAAAGGTTATCCCAGAATAAGTGTACCGTAACCTACTCAGAAAAATGCCACACTACCAACATGTCTCCATAACTTACTCAAATTAAGGACAGATTATAATGTTAATCAGTGCTTAATAACTGTCTCTCAGGATCTGAATAGATTGCAAAACATCAAATAGAGTCCTCCACTGGCATGTGCCTTTTCATACAATATTAAGTAGGCCTGCTATCCATTTAAGAAGCTTACTGTCAAAACAGCGCATCCTTGAAACTTCATGAATGAATGTCAAAACTGGCATGAAATCTCACAAACCAGCTGCTGAGATCAGTTTAATATTCTCTAGTCCTTTATTTAGTACATGTATAATTTCTTACTTATTTTGATCATGTAGGTTTAGTATTTTTACTTGAAAGACTTGAAAGACAAAAGGATTAATGCCTCTTAATTATGCAAGCTCAGATTGGACAGACATTCAATTCCCATCAGGAGTAACAGTCAGCGTTTAGCAAGTGTTTAAACCATCTGCTGCTTCCCCAGGACAGATGTCACACAAACTTTTGTATAAATTGAATGCAACTATGCAATGCCATTGTGCTAAAATCTTAATGAGTCTAAGAACTGTGTATAAAGAGGCTATTGTAAAACAGTACTTTGGATTCCATCGCCCTCTCAAAATATGCTACTGCAGATGCTTAATAAAGAGGGTATTTTCTCCATGCACTAATCTTGGTCATTATTAAACACGATCTCACAGAGAGAAGGGGGAGAGAACAGTCAACTACTTGAGAATAAGTTCACCCAAACCCACTCTCACATGCTATTCCCAGATTAGACCTCTTTCCTTTTCTCCAATACACCCCAACCTTTCACAACCCCACTCTTCCCCCGCCATCACAGCCTGTATCCCCATCACTGGCTCTCCCTCTTCCCCCATCTCCTTCACTGCCTCTTCCTCCATTACAGCCTGACTCTATCTCCAAGACACCCTCACTATGAGGTGTCTGTTGTTGTTATGTGAGGTCTGAAGAGCCTAGATTAGTCTATTATCAGCAACTGTGGCCTATTAGGGTCATGAGGAGCCTGTTTCAGTCATGGAATTTCCTCGGGATTTTATATTTCTCTACCGTCAGATTCATGTTCTTTCACCCAGCCTGCTGAGTATCTGTGAAGCTCTTTTCCTATTATGACAGACCTGCAATCTGGATGTGAGCCTCCCGTGACTCCTTCAGGATCACGTTGTGAATGAGACAAGTATATTTGTTCAGGGAGTGTTTGGAGATCTCGATGGAGCTGCTGACAATGAACAGCCCCTGATTGTCTGGCTGGTATGTGGTTTCCTGCTGGGCCGTCATGTTCACTCCATCTCCATTCACCCACAGGATGGGCGGCTCTGGGTACCAGCCTTCGGATCTGCAGCCCAGTCTGATGCTATTGCCCATTTGGCCCTCCATCTCAATCCAGGGTTGCTGACCCATACCTGCAATCACAGAGACATTAGGAAGGGGGTTGTGGGGGTAGGCCCCAAAGCATGGCACCCTATGCCACTTGGTTAGATCACTGCAGAACTGTACTTCTAGCTATCAATTTTGTCTTCCAATGCTTGAAATGATCATTGGGAATTTGGGAGTTGGAGAGAGGAGAGGAGCCTTTTGCTCTGTCTTTGCTTTGGTACCAAACTGAGTTTGGGTCAAAGATAAACACATTGACCAGAAGGCAAAGTGGAGGACAATTTCCCAACTTAGATTGCAGTATAGTATTGTCACCACTCACACCTCAAAAATGAAGCTAACGTGATTGTATTGGTTAAGGAGAGGAGACAAAGAAATATAAATCAGACTTAGTGATACACTGTTCAACAAGGTAAAAACTGTATCTTTTTATTTTATTGCAATCTGAAATAGTCTGAAATGTTTTAAAACCAAGGATGACTGTTTTCGAAAGCAAGTAACCCGACTCATTTTAAACACTGTTTACAAAGCTGCTGGTTCCAGCAGTAGTAGGAGAAGTTGCAGATGAGCTGGTGCCCGAAATAGGGTTTACAAATGGCGACTGAGCCAGCAACAAGAAGCTGATTGGCTTGTAGATTAGTGGCCAGTTACTGATGACAAAAGCCTGCCAACAATGATGTGACTGGTTCTCAGGAAGCTGCACACCTTGGGGCTATGAACAAAATACAAAGAAATCTTCAGATTTCCAACAGCTCAGGAGCTGTCTCTGTTCGCTGTTCTCTGCTGTAAAAGCCCCTTTAAGACTGAAGAAAATCAACTTATTTATATTTACCTGTAGCTGAAAGCTCTGGCTTTTGAATAATAAATTCAGAGGTTCTTTCTAATTTTCAGATTGGTTATGTCAGTAAAGATGTCTCAACCTATTTACCCTATTTTAATAACTCAAACCCTCCACACCCGCAAATTCCTGCTAAATCTTTTCTGAACCCTATCCAGTTTAATAATGTTAAAAATCACACAACACCAGGATATAGTCCAACAGGTTTAATTGGAAGCACACTAGCTTTCGGAGCGACGCTCCTTCATCAGGTGATTGTGGAGGGCTCGATCGTAACACAGAATTTATAGCAAAAATTTGCAGTGTGATGTAACTGAAATTATACATTGAAAAATTGATTGTCTGTTAAGCCTTTCATTTGTTAGAATACAGTGATAGTTTCACTTCTTTCATGTGTAAATCACAAAACCCTATTTTTTTAAAGTTGCATTCTCGGGTTAACAGTTAACCTGAAAATGCAACTTTTAAAAAAAAGGGTTTTGTGATTTACACATGAAAGAAGTGAAACTATCACTGTATTCTAACAGATGAAAGGCTTAACAAACAATCAATTCTTCAATGTATAATTTCAGTTACATCACACTGCAAATTTTTGCTATAAATTCTGTGTTACGAACGAGCCCTCCGCAATCACCTGATGAAGGAGTGTCGCTCCGAAAGCTAGTGTGCTTCCAATTAAACCTGTTGGACTATAACCTGGTGTTGTGTGATTTTTAACTTTGTACACCCCCCGTGTGTATGTGAGAGTGTGTGTGTGTAGGAATATCCGTGTGTGTGTGTGTAGTGCAATGGTGATCACCTGTAATCACCAAGGTCCCAAGGTGATCACCAAGGTAATCGCCAAGGTGACATGAATCCAAGGTCCCGGTTGAGACCCTCCCTCTGGGTACCGAACTTAGCTATCAGCCTCTGCTCGGCCACTTTCCTCTGCTGCCTGTCCCGAAGTCCACCTTGGAGGATGGTCACCCGAAGGTCCGAGGCTGAATGTCCTGGACCACTGAAGTGTTCTCCAACTGGGAGGGAACCCTCCTGTCTGTTGATTGTTATGCGGTGCCCATTCATTCGTTGTCGTAGCCTTTGCTCGGTTTCCCCAATGTACCATGCCTCCGGGCATCCTTCCCTGCAGTTTAATAATAGCCTTCCTATAACAAGGCAACTGGAACTGGATTCCTGATGAAGGGCTTACACCCTATACATTGATTCTCCTGCTCCTCAGATGCTGCCTGACCTGCTGTGCTTTACCAGCACCACACTCCTGAATCTGATCTCCAGCATCTGCAGAACAGAACTGGGTGACAACTTTCTCCAAACAGAACTGGGTGACAAGAGGCAATATCCTGTACAACCTCAACATAATGTCCCATCATCTATACTCAAAAATCTGAGCAGTGAAGGCAAGCATGCTAAATGCCTTCCTAACCACTCTATCTACTTATGTTGCAAATTTCAAATAATAATCTACCTGAACCCTTTGTTCTCTAAGTTCTACCCATGGCCCTATTATTAATTGCATAAGTCATTCCCTTGTTTGTGAAAACAAAATGCGATATCTTGCACTTATCCAAATTAAATTCCATCTGTCACTCATCAGTCCATTGGCCCAATTGTCAAGATCTCTTTATAATTTTAGATATCCTTCTTCATCATCCACTAGACAACTAGTTTTGATGTCATCTGCAAACTTACTAACCATGCCTCAGATATTCTCAATTAAAGTGTGGTGCTGGATAAAGACAGCAGATCAGATAACATCTGAGGAGCAAGAACATCAACATTTCAGGCATAGCCCTTCATCAGGACTGGGAAGGGGAAGGGAGCTGAAAAATAAATAGGAGGAGGGAGAGTGGGGCTAGGAAAATAGTAGGTGGGATGGTAATAGATGGATGCAGGGAAGAGGTGATGATGGTAGGTTGGTATGAAGTGTGGACCGGATATATGGAAAGGAAGATGGACCCAGGTAGGCGAAAGTAAGGACTGCTGATGCTGGAGATCAGAGTCAAGATTAGAGTGGTGCTGGAAAAGCAAAGAAGGTCAGGCAGCATCCGAGAAGCAGGAAAATCGAAGTTTCCGGCAAAAGTCCTTCAACAGGAATGGGTCAAGAGGGTGGTGTGAAGTCAGAGAATTGAATCTGGGATGGGGTTGGGGTGGAGGGGAGATTTGGAAACTGGTGAAGTCAATGTTGAGGCCATGTGGTTGGAGACTCTCGAGGTGGAAGTTATTCTTCCTCCAATTTGTGGGTGGCCTTTTGGCTGTGGAGGAGGCTTAGTATAGACATGTCATCGAGATATGGGAGAGGCTTTTGAAGTGAATGGCCACCAGAAAGTGAGTTCGGTTGGTGCATACAGACCAGAGATGAGCCCTGAACAGTTCTGCGTGTTTGTGTTCAGTCTCTCTCATATAGAGGAGACCTCATCGAGACCAATATCTGCAGTAAATGAGGTCCGAGGATATACGAGTAAATCTCTGCCAGATTTGGAATGAAGCTTTGCAGCCTTGGATGGAGGAAGTGTGGGCACAAGCTTTGCACCTCTTACAGCAGTAGAAGAAGTTGCCAGATACTGAGGGGTTTGATGAGTAGTGTGGACCTAATGAGGGAGTTATGGAAGGAACGGTCCCTACTGAACACAAATTGAGCGGCGGTGGGAAATGTATTTTTGGTGGTGGGATCTGATTATAGGTGGTGAAAATAGCGAAGGATTATACGTAGGATTTGGAGATTAGTGGGATGGAAAGTGATGATAAGAGGGATTCTATCCTTGTTGTGGTTAGGGGGATGACGTAGCATAGGCAGTAGTGCGGGAAATGGAGGAGACACAATTTAAGGGACAGTCGATCACAGGGGAGGGGAAATTACGGACCTTGAGGTAGAGGGACATCTGGGGATGGACTTGCTCATCCTGAGAGCAGACACAGCAAAGGCCGAGGAATTGGGAGTAAAGGATCATATTGTTACAGGAGGTGGGATGGTAGGAAGTGTAATCAAGGAAGCTGTGGGAGTTGGTGGATTTGAAGTAGATGTCAGTGTTGAGCCAGTCGCCGGAGATGGACAGGTGCAGGAAGGGGAAGGAGGGTTGGAGATGGTCCAAGTGAATTTAAGGTCAGGGTGGAAGGTGTTGGTGTAGTGGCTTTTAAATCTTCCTCATAGAGAATACAGGTGCAGAAGGTCTTCCATGGTGAAGATGAGGTGTTGAGGGCTGGGGAATCGGAAATCATGGAGGAAGTGGAAGGCATGGAACGTGTCTCGAATGTAACTGGGAAGTTCCTGGATGAAGGTGAACAGGAAGGAGTCAAGATAAGCGGAGGCAAGGTCAGTCCACCCTCATTCTAACACCTATTCAAGCATTGAGGAACATTTTACAAGTCTTAATTTATTACGTTGGGCCCCTCCCTAAAAGAAAAAGTGGTCATCAATATTTGTTAATCGTAATAGCTGTGTCTAGACTATTTCCAGAGGCGATTTCATTTTGCAATATCATGTCTAAAAGGACTGTAGATGAGTTACTCAAATGTTTTACTATGTAAAGACAATCCAGAGATACAATCAGGTCACAGGTCAAATTTTACATCAACAATATTCAAGGAAGTTATGGACAGTTTAGGTATAAAACAATTTAAATCAACTGCGAGGAGCATTAGAATGATAGCATCAAACTTTAAGGACCATGGCTTATAGTCAAGACT
Organism: Chiloscyllium plagiosum; assembly: GCF_004010195.1. Taxonomy (NCBI): domain Eukaryota; kingdom Metazoa; phylum Chordata; class Chondrichthyes; order Orectolobiformes; family Hemiscylliidae; genus Chiloscyllium; species Chiloscyllium plagiosum. The sequence goes on along the minus strand of NC_057746.1, from coordinate 29,013,270 downwards.
ATTCAAAGAAATGGGATAAAGGAAATTAATTTGTAGTTTTTGCAGTTAGAGATGCACCCAACAAATTAACTAAAGTTCAGTCCATCCAAATTAATTTTCAGACCTGAGCTGAGAGGACCACTGAAATTAATTAAGGAAAAATTGGTAAGCAAGAGTTCGGTTACCACATATTTGAACTATGTCTATTTTAGTGGTCAACAGCATTTGAAAGTAGCACAGCATGTGATGAAACAGGAAGCAGAAAATAATAAAAATTTGTGGTTTTACTAGAGGAGATAAATTGTTAAACCAGAAGACCATAAGACATTGGAGCAGAAATTAGGCCACATAGCCCATTCAGTCCGCTCTGCCATTCAATCATGGTTGATGAGAATCATAGGCCCATTCTTCCGTTTTCTCACCATAACTTTTGATCCCCTTTACAATAAGAACATATCGATCTCCATCTTAAACACACTTTATGACCTGGCCTCAACAGCCTTCTGTGGTAGTGAATTCCATAGATTCACCACTCTCTGGCTGAAGATGTTTCTCCTTATCTCTGTTCTAAAAGGTCTTCCCTTTACTCTAAGGCTGTGCCCTCAGGTCCTAGTGTCTCCTACCAATGGAAACATCTTCCCAACATCCACTCTGTCCAAGCCATTCAGTATTCAGTAAGTTTTAATTAGATTGCCCCTCATCCTTCTAAACTCCATCGAGTGCAGACCCGAGTTCTCAAACATTCCTCATATGTTCCGAGGTTCATTCCTGGGACCATTCTCATGAATATCCTCTGAACATGCTCCAGGGCCAGTAAATCCTTCCTGAAATATGGGGCCCAAAACTGCATACAATACTCCAAATGTGGCCTGACCAGAGCCTTATAGAGTCTCAGAAGTACACGCCTCCTTTTATATTCAAGTCCTCTCAAAATAAATGCCATCATTGCATTTGCTTTCCTAACTACTGACTCAACCTGCAAGTTTACCTTGAGAGAATCCTGGACTAGAACTCCCAAGTCTCTTTGCACTTCAGACTTCTGAATTTTCTCCACATTTAGAAAATAGTCCATGCCTCTATTTTACCTACCAAAACGCATAACCTCACGCATTGCCACGTTTGTCCTCCATCTGCCGCTTCTTCATCCAATCTCCTAACCTGTCCAAATTCTTCTGCAGCCTCCCTGTCTCCTCAATGCTACCCATGCTCCACCTATCTTTGTGTCATCTGCAAACTTAGCTCGAATGCCCTCAGTTCCTTCATCTTGATTGTTAATGTATAAAGTGAAATGTTGTGGTCTCAACACTGAGCCTTGTGAAACACCACTCCCTGCTTTTTGCCAGACAGCCAAGCTTCTATCCATGCTAGCACCTTGCCTCTAACACCATAGGCCTTTACCTTACTCAGTAGCCTTCTATGTGGTGCCTTGTCAAAGGCCTTTTTGAAGTCCACGTAGATAATATCCAATGGTTCTCCTCAGTCTAATCTGCTTGTTACTCCCTCAAAGCAATCTAGCAGATTTGTCAGTCATGACCTACCCTTGAGGAAACCGTGCTGACTCTGCCCTATTTTACCATATACTTCCAAGTATTCAGAAATCTCATCCATCACAATGAATTCAAGGATCTTACCCACGACCAAGGTTAGGCTAATTGGTCCGCAATTTCCCCTCTTCTGCCTTACTCCCTTTTGAAACTGGTGTTTTATATTAGTGATTTTGCAGTACACTGCAACCCTTCCTGATTCTAGTGATTCCTGAAAAACTACCACTAATGCCTCCACTATCTCTTCAATTATCTTCCTTATAACACTGGGGTATAGTCCAAATGGTCCTTGTGATTTATCCACCTTCAGACCATTTAGTTTTCTCGCACCTTTTCTTTGGCGATAGCCACCATACTCATCTCTGTTCTCTCAATCTCTTGATTTTTTGGGGATATTACTCGTGTTTTGCACTGTGAAGACTGATGGGAAATAATTATTGAGTTCCTCAGCCATTTCTTTGTTCCCCATTGCTATCTCTCCTGTGTCATTTTCCAGCAGCCCAATGTCCACATTTGTCTCTCTTTTGCCCTTTTTATATTGAAACCCTATAGATTAGATTACATTACAGTGTGGAAACAGGCCCTTCGGCCCAACAAGTCCACACTGACCCCTACATTTACCCCTTACCTAATACCACGGGCAATTTAGCATGGCCAATTCACCTGACCTGCACATCTTCTGGACTGTGGGAGGAAACCGGAGCACCCGGAGGAAACCCACGCAGACACGGGGAGAACATGCAAACTCCATACAGTCAGTCACCTAAGGCGGGAATTGAACCCTTGTCTCCGGCACTGTGAGACAGCAGTGCTAACCACTGTGCCACCGTGCTGCCCACAGTCTTCCTTTATATTACTGGCTAGCTTACCCTCATATTTAAATTTCACCCTCCTTATTTCTTCTTTTTTTGCCCTCTGTTGGTCTTTGTAAACTTTCCAATCCTCTGGTTTGCCACTATTCTTTGCTACTTTATATGCTTTCTGTTTTGCTTTTATGCTATCCCTGACTTCCCTAGTCAGCCATGGTTGTCTCATACTCCTCATGCTTCTTTTTCTTTGGGATGAACCTCTGCTGTGTCTCTGAATTACTCGTAGAAACTCCTGCCATTGCTGTTGCGCTGTCTTCCCTGCTAGGCTCCACTCCCAGTCAATTCTACCCAACTCCTCCCTCATGCCTCTGTAGTTGCGTTTATTCAGCTGAAATACCATTATTGCTGATTCTATCTTCAGTGCTCACTGTTTCACCTTAAGCTCCCTTATCAAGTCTGTATCATTGCACGACACTAAATCCAGTATTGCCGTTCCCTCATGGGCTCAATCACAAGCTGCTCCAAAAAGCCACCTCATATACATTCCACAAATTCCCTTTCTTGCAAACACTACCAATCTGATTTTCCCAGTCTACCCACATATTGAAATCTCTCAATGATCACTGTAACTTTGCCTTTCCTACACATCTTTTCTATCTCCTGATGTATCTTGCAGCCTCGTTCATGATTACTATTTGGAAACCTGTACATAACTCCAACTATGTTTTTATTTTAACCCTTGCAGCTCCTCACTTGTACCCCACACAGATTCTACACCATCTGACCCCACTTTGTTTCTCACTTTTAATTTAATTTAATTTCTTACTAATAGAACAACCCCACCCCTCTGCCACCTGCCTACCTTTACAATAGGATGTATATTGTCTAATATCCCAATCTTGATCTCCTTGCAGCCATGTCTCCATGATGCCCACCACCTCATACCTGCCAATTTCGATCTGCATGACAAGCTCATTTATCTTATTCCTTACACCACGTGCATTCAGATACAACACCTTCAGTCCTGTATTAATTGTCCCACCTCTCATAGTCATTTGTTTGCCCAGTGTACTTGAAGTATGATTGCTAACCCTTTCCAGATATTCTGTCCAATTTGTGTCTGTGCTGGAGATTTTAAAAACCTCTCTCGAGTTCTGCACTTTTACCTTCTCTTTGAATTCAGGTTTTCTAATTTTCTCTATCCCACTCTATTTAGTTTAAATTGTTATTGTTGCTCCCAGTGATAGGTTAACCTTTAAAAGCAAGTTTTAGTGGACCTTATCGAATTGAAATGAAATTGAGTGAGATGATTTATTGAATAAAAATGCCGGAGGGAAGGAATACTTACACAATGTGTCCTGTGAATAGCTCAAGCGGTATTTTGATAGGAAAGAGAAGCAAAAGGAGAATGTGGTACTTGGAGTGAATAATTAAATCAAGATATATTTGAATTTGATATTCCTCAAATTAAATTTAACAGTGAGGGAGTTTTAAAAAATTGGGAAAAATTATTGTGTTACTCTCCAGAGGAAAACTGAAATGATCGGAATTGCAATCACGTGGAGGGATACGTGGAAATATATAGAGATTAAGCATGATGTAGATATAGGAAATGCTTTTCCAATTAAGCAACAGTCTAACCATCTAACATTGGCATAGGTTCAAAAGTGATTGAAAGCAAGCTGGAAGGCAATATAGTCAAAGTGAGTTGCAGCAACTGGTGATCATCCATAACAATGATGCCAAAATCAGATGATACCCAACATTTTTGTGTTGATTATGATAAAGTCACTGAAGTTACAAAATCTGATTTATATCCTATTCCAAGGCTGGAAAATTGTATTGAAAAGGTGGAGCAAGCAATTTATATTTCTAAATTGGAATTACTCAAAGGATACTGGCAGATACCTTTATCTGAGAGAGCGAAGGAAATTTCAGCTCTTGTGATACCGAGTGGACTTTACCAATTTTAAGTTATGGCATCTGGTATGAAAAATACACCAGCTGCATTTCAAACACTAACCAATAAAATCATTTTGGGATTATCCAATTCTGTTGCATACATAGATGATGTGGTGATTTTTGGCACAAATGGAAGGAACATTTGGAGCATCTATTGAAATTATTCAATCTACTTCAGAAGTGGGCTTGGTGATAAACCTGGCTAAGAGTGATTTCACAAAAGCCCAAGTCATGTTCCTTGGCCATACCATTGGACATGGGCAGATGGCCCCATGAGATGTGAAATTAAAGGTTATTGTGGAGTTTCCCATGTCAAAGCTGAAGGAGGAAGTAGTATGGTTCTTGGGACTGAGTGATTTTTATCAAAACATTTGTATCAAATTTTAGCAGTGTGGTTCCTTTACTGACTGACTTGTTGAAGAAACGCAGAAGATTTCAGTGGTTGCAGAAATGTCAGAAGGCACTTGACAGGATGAAAGCTATGTTAACCATTACCCCAATGTTAGCCACACCTATTTATGCAGAACCATTCAAAGTGGCTATCGATGCAAGTGATGCGGGTGTTGGTGCTGGACTCTTACAAGAATACAAAAAGGTAGAAAAACCTATTCGGTATTCTTCCAGAAAGTCGAATAATTATTAACAGAAATATTCCACAATTGAGGAAGAGACCATGAGTTTGATGTTGGCATTGTAACATTTTAACATTTATCTTGCCAGTAATGTGTCTGAGACAATTCTATGTACTGATCATAATTCCTTAACACTTTTGCAAAAACCTAATGATGCATGTACCAGGCTGTTCAGGTGGAGTTTGTTGTTATAACCATTTAAATTGAGAATTATGCACATGGCAGGACGAGAGAACATAATTGCCAAGGCATTGTCATGACTTTGATGAAGGAAGATGATGTTTGGTGACAGAACAAATGGACTGTCGTATTGAATGTTTGTAGGTTTACAGTCAGTGTAATATGTATGTATTGTAGTGTACTAATAGCATAAAACTAAAGGTTTTTAAAAATGAAGACATCTTTGTATATTGATGGTTCATTCTTTAAGTGGGGTGGTGTGACATTATGGAGGCTTTATAAATGTATTTTGTCCTGCTCTTTTTAATAAAGATAGGTTGAGACACAGGTGAACAGCACTCTGTTCTAAGCTATAAAGTAAACAGCTTGTGAGGTCTTGGATTTTTCTTTTAAGTTGGAAAAATAGAAGCATCATGAATGGGTGGAGTCAGGCTCCCATAAGTACAGGATTTTTGAAGCTGCCAAACATCTCACCCTGCTACAGCAAAAGGCTTGAGTTCTCGCTCTCTCTTTCTCTCTCTCTACCATGATTTTCTCTTGATGTTGTTTCCTCCTGGACTGGAAAAATATTGCATGTGAGTCAATCAATTTTACTGAATTTGCCAAGGTTGTGTTTCTTGGATACTACTATATTAGAATTGTCGTGTTTAGAATTAGAATTGTAGTTAAATAATCCATTATTCTTTTTAGTTCTCCAACAAGAGTTAAAGTTATACCAAAGATCTTCTTTCCTTTTCTTTATATTTTAACTTGTTTGTAGGGTAAGAGTAAAATGCATTTTGTAACCAATTTAATTTCATCTGGAACTCATTTGCCTTTAAATAAGGTAAAAGTTAGGGTCTTTGCTATGCTATCTCCTTGATATAGTTGAAGGGGACTTTGTTTGGCCCATAACACAAGGAACTCATATTCTCCACCCAGCTGAGCTCATTGCTCACAAGACAAAGCTTTTCACAGTGCCTCAATACATGTGATAATAAATTCAATTCAATTCAATTCAATTCATTACAATCACTACATCCCTCCCACTCTGAGTGTGCAGAAATAGACCAATCCTTTCTCTTGGAGAAAATCATGGGATATTTTAGCACTTGGTCAGCTTCATCTCACTTGGCATCAAACATAGGCTGCATGTAATGCACAGGAGCTGGCCTTTTGTACCTGGAACACCTTGGCCAAACTTCATTCTCTTCTGGCAGCAAAGGCATCAAGGTGGCTACTTCTGTCAAGTCCAAATCTGATACAGAGGATTCAGTTTGATGGAGAAGGTGAATCCACAGGTTGCAACAGCATTTCAGACGTTCCAAGGACAGGGTATGTTTTTTTGCAGCACTGTTTACAAGTTTACAGCTTTCATATGGTCCAAATGCTTATTCAGGATCATCACACCTTCCAGAACGTTAAAACCCATTGGCCCTGACCTGAGGTTAACCATGCCTCTGACCTATGTGAGGCGATTTCCATGATTGCTTTTACCAAACTTGGCCCACTGTATTAAACCGTCTCTCATACTTACAGGAGTTTTGTGTCCTGCACTGGTGTGCCTGATGGCATGTCACCTTCTTTCCCAGGTCCGGGAAGATCAGACTTAACTTCATGCGGAGTTTTTGACCCATTAGCAATTCTGCTGATGCTATTCCTGTAGCTGCATTTGGGATGGTCCCACAATCAACAAACGTGACAGCTTGGTATCTAACGAGGCTGCAGGCTGTTTCTTTAATCCAGCTTCATGGTTTGGAGTGCACTTTCTGCCAAGCCATTAGATGATGGGTAGTATGGAGCTGACTGTGTATGTCAAATCCCATTCAATATTAAAGAAGTAACTAAAGTCCCTCCTAGTAAATGATAGCCTGTTAACTGTGACCAACACTTCTGGGACTCCATGTGTTGCAAAATATATGCGCAGTTTTTCTACCAGCATCCCCATGTTTGGTGAATGAATTCTATGCATGTCCATCTACTTTGATTCAGTGTCTACCATGACTAAGAATATTGAATGCATGAAAGAACCTGCATAGTTGACATGCAACCAGAGTCCAATGTTTGCTTGGCCATTCCTATGGATGTGGGAAGCTTCTGGCAGTAATTCTTGTCCTTGTTGACACTCTGAGCACTGCTCTGCCAATGGGGCTGTATCTGTATCCCCCAAGCCTGGGCATCAGCCATAACTCATTGCCAACATCTTCATTTTGGAGACCCCTGAATGACTGTCTAGTAGTGACCTTTGCTTTGGAAAATCACCCTTGCTCCCCATAACAATATGTCAGCCTTTACACTGAGCTTGTCTCTCCAGTCGAAAAAGGTTTCAATTCTAGTTGTAATAGGCCTTTGGATTCCCCCATTAATAACAGATGTTTCAATTTATAAGGACTGGATCTTTGTGCCTAAAATCTGATATTCTTAGCTGTGACTGGGAACATGTCATGAAATTTAATATTAGGGGCACCACTGGTGATGTATCTGCCAGCAAGAGAAGGCTCAATATATCGCATTTGCTACTTGGCCTCCTGGATGGTGTTTTAACTTATAATTATAAGTACTTAGTATTAAAATTCACTGCTGAATGTGGCCCAAACTTATAGGGAGCACTGCCTTGTCCTCTTTAAGCAGACCAAGTAGGGTAAATAATCAGTGATTATCACAAATTTCCATCCATAAAAGTATTGGTGGAACTTCCTGAGCCCAATTATGACTGCCAATCCATTTTCTGGGTGTATTTACAAGCTGCATTAGCCAAATTCCTGGGTGCATAAGCTATTGGGTGTTCCTTTCCATTGGGCCACTATGAGCTAATACCATCCTGATGCCATACGGGGAAATATCACTTGTCAATACCAGATCATTCTTGGGACCATAACATGCCACATCAGAGGCACAGCAGCTGTTTATTTACTTCATTGAATGCTAGGCTTATCTATGAGAGCACTTTCAAGGCTTATGCAAAGGTGCAAGGAAGGTGAAAGGTTATGTATAATCTTTCCACAATAATTTATCAGACCAAAAAATGCCCTAAGCTCCTGACAGGCATAGGTATCCGGGCATCTTTGATTGCCCTCACTTGGTGGCACGATGGTTCAGTGGTTAGCATTGCTGCCTCCCAGCAGCAGGGACACAGGTTCAATTCTGTGTGGAATTTGCACATTCTCCCCATGTCTGCGTGGTTTCCTCCAGATGCTCTGGTTTCCTCCCGCAGCCCAATGATGTGCAGGTTAGGTGAACAGGCCATACTAAGTTGCCCATAGCGTTCAGGGATATATGGGTTAGGTGCATTGTTCTGGGAGAAAGTGAGGACTGCAGATGCTGGAGATTAGAGCTGAAAAATGTGTTGCTAGAAAAGCGCAACAGGTCAGGCAGCATCCAAGGAGCAGGAGAATCGACATTTCGGACATAAGCCCTTCTTCAGGAATGAGGAAGATGTGCCAAGCAGGCTAAGATAAAAGGTAGGGAGGAGGGACTTGGGGGAGGGGTGTTGGGAATGCGATAGGTGGAAGGAGGTTAAGGTGAGGGTGATAGGCTGGAGAGGGGGTGGGTGTGGAGAGGTCGGGAAGAAGATTGCACGTCAAGAAGGCTGTGCTGAGTTTGAGGGTTGGGACTGAGATAAGGTTGTAGAGGAGGCCACAACGGGTGCAGCGGATGCAGTAAATGATGTGTGTGGAGGTGCAGGTGAATTTGTGTTGTAGAGCAGGCTACATTGGGGAGACAGGCCGCCTACTTGCGGAACATTTCAGAGAACACCTCTGGGACACCCACACCAACCAACCCAACCACCCCGTGGCTGAACTCTAACTCCCCCTCCCACTCCACCAAGGACATGCAGATCCTTGGCCTCCTCCATTGCCAGACCATGGCAACACGATGTCTGCAGGAAGAGCGCCTCACCTTCTGCCTAGGAACCCTCCAACCACAAGGGATGAATGCAGATTTCTCCAGCTTCCTCATTTCCCCTCCCCCCACCTTATCTCAGTCCCAACCCTTGAACTCAGCACCGCCTTCTTGACCTGCAATCTTCTTCCCGACTTCTCTACCCCTACCCCCTCTCCGGCCTATCACCCTCACCTTAACCTCCTTCTACCTATTGCATTCCCAACGCCACTCCCCCAAGTCCCTCCTCCCTACCTTTTACCTTAGCCTGCTTGATACACCTTCCTCATTCCTGAAGAAGGGCTTATGCCCGAAACATCGATTCTCCTGCTCCTTGGATGCTGCTTGGCCTGCTGCGCTTTTCCAGCAACACATTTTTCAGCATTGTTCTGGGGTAAATACAGGATAATAGAGTAGGGAAATGAGTCTGGGTGGGTTAGTGTGGACTTGTTGGGCCAAAGGACCTGTGTTCACACTGTAGGGATTATGATTCTCACGTCATTTTCAACAGGGTATAATCCGGTCTTGTTGTCTCTGTAGTTCAAGCAGGTCACTTGGAAGGTGTGGAACAAACATTTTTCCCTTCTGAGGCATATGCCTGCCTTTAGTAAATGCCTCAGGACTGTATCTAAATTCTCTAAGTGTTCCTTTACCTGTTACCAGGAAATCATTTAGGTAAATGGTAACCTGAGGTCAACCTTGCAAAATATTCTCCATCATCCGCTGAAAAATTGAACAGGCTGACAACATCTTAAAGGGTAGTCTCGTATATTGGTACAAACCCTTTTGGGTATTACCAGAGCATACTTCTGGCATTCCTGGTCTAAACACAATTGCAAGTAAATGTGGCTCACATCCAGCTTCATGAAGAACAGCCCCCCCCCCCAGCCAGCTTTGTGTACAAATCCTCTGTCTGTGGGATTAAATCTTTAACCAGCTATGAGAAGCACTTTACCGGTTGTTTAAGACTCTACAAAGTGGAACTGACCCATCAGGCTTCACAAACTGTACAACCTGACCTGCCCATTCTGCAAACTGGACTAGACATTTTTGTATAGTTACATCATTAATCCCACATCTCATTAAGTGTTATCAGCTTCGGCCAGTCATCTTAATTTAATAAAAAACCCCAATATAGATTCCCCTGGTTTTCAAATTGCTGAGTAAAAGTGATAGAATCTTAGAATTAGAGGCTTGAGGTCGTATTATTCCTTAACTATGTCTTGAAATGTTTTTGTATGTGGAGCTTCAGGATGAATTAGGCTGCTAATTATATAAAAAGCTGCAGCTCCACAGGCTGTCAGGAAACTTAATCATCTTTTCTCATCTGCCACAATGTCATTTACATAGAAATAATAATGCATTCTTTCCACGTACTCGGACTGGTTTCTAACAGTAGGGTCAAATCAGTCAAGCTGCCCAAATGAAGACAAGATGTAAGAAATGCTTACTCCAATTCAAAGACAACTGTTGTGAGCACATTTCTTCAGGATCATGCTTTGCTCTTATTGCCTCTGAAATAACTCCACAGAGGCCAGTCTCCTGTCATTAAGTCATCCTGTATTTACACATAAACAATCTTTGATTATCGTAATGCTTCATATAAACTTGGGTACCAAAGAGTCACGATCTACAACACATCCTTTGCCCAAAATGTTGATTTTCCTGCTCCTTGGATGCTGCCTGACCTGCTGTGCTTTTCCAGCACCACTCTAATCTAGACTCTGGTTTCCAGCATCTGCAGTCCTTGTTTTTACCTTTCTTTATGTTCACCAGGAAACCCTGATTGGACCAAATTAATAGTCCCAATCATGGGACTCAGTGTACGAGGTCCAGCTGGCTGACCTCATTACAATTGTTACATTGGTGGTAGTCTTTAAGGAATCACTGGAGTCAGGGATGATCGGAGAGGACTGGAAATGGCAAATGGAACACATCCCTATTGAATAGACAATAGGTGCAGGAGTAGACCATTCTGCCCTTCGAGCCTGCACCACCATTCAATATTTTCATGGCTGATCATCCTTAATCAGTATCCTGTTCCTGCCTTATCTCCATAACCCTTGATTCCACTATCCTTGAGAGCTCTATCCAACTCTTTCTTAAATGAATCCAGAGACTGGGCCTCCACTGCCCTGTGGGGCAGAGCATTCCACACAGCCACCACTCTCTGGGTGAAGAAGTTTCTCCTCATCTCTGTCCTAAATGGTCTACCCCGTATTTTTAAGCTGTGTCCTCTGGTTTGGCACTCACCCATCAGCTGAAACATCTTTCCTGCCTCCAGAATGTCCAATCCTTAAATAATCTTATATGTCTCAATCAGATCCCCTCTCAGTCTTCTAAACTCAAGGGTATACAAGCCCAGTCGCTCCAGTCTTTCAGCGTAAGGTAGTACCTCCATTCCAGGAATTGACCCCAGTCCTCTCCTGACCTTTAAGAAGGGAGAGAGGCAGAAAAGAGGAAATTATAGGCCAGTTAGCCTGACCTCAGTCATTGGTAAGATTTTCGGATCATTATTAAGGATGAGATTGTGGATATTTGGAAGTGCAAGGTAAAATAGTACTGAGTCATCATGGTTTCATCAAGGGACATTATGCCTGAAAATCTGTTCGGAGACTTCTTTGAGGATCTAATGAGCTAGTTAAGCAAAGGAAAGCTGGTGGACAGGATCTATTTGCATTTCAAGAAGGCCTTTGACGAGGTTGATAAATAAGTTAAGAGCCCATGGTATTGGGGACAAGTACTGACAAGTTGAAAGGATTGGCTGACTGGCAAAAGGCAGGGAGTTGTGATAATGGGGTCTTTTTCAGGACAGCAGCTGGTGACAAATGGAATTCTGCAGCAGTCCATGTTAGGATCACAACTATTCACACTGTACATGAACGATCTGGACAAAGTAACTGAGGATATTGTTCCCAGGTTTGCAGACGACACAAAAATAGGTGGAGAGACAGTCAGTTTTGAGGAAGTGGTGAGGCTACAGAAGGACTTTGACAGGCTAGGGGAGTTGCAAATAATTGATATTTAGAATACAATATGGGAAAATATGAGCCTAAGCACTTTGGGAGGAAGAATAGAGACAGAAACTATTTTCTAAACAAGGAAGTGTTTCCGAAATCTGATGCACAAAGGACTTAGCAGTCAGAGTTCAGGTTAACATGTAGGTTCAGTTGGCGGTTAGGAAGTTAAATTCAATGTTAGCATTCATTTTTAGAGGACTAGAATACAGAATAGGGATGTACTGCTTAGACTGCATTTGGAATTTTGTGAGCAGTTCTTGGCCCCTACTTAAGGAAGGATGTGAAGCATGGGGTCCAGATGAGGTTTACAATAATGATCCCAGAAGGACTTATCATATGAGAAGCATTGAGCTCACTGGATCTATACTAGATTGAGTTTAGAAGTATGAGGGTAATCTATTGAAACTTACATAAAGACATGGAGAAAATATTTCCATTAATAGTAGAGACAAGGACCCAAGGGCAAAGTCTCAGAGTGAAAGGTACGTCCCTTTAGAACTAAGATGAGAAGAAATTTCTTCAGTGAGAAGTTGGTGAATCTGTGGAACTTATTGCTGTAGAAGGCTGTGAAGGCCAAGTCATTGAGTGTCTTTAGGATAAAGATGGATAGGTTATTGATTATTAAGATAATCAAAAGTTACAGGGAAAAGCTAGAGAATGGAATTGAAAAAACATGTCAGTCATGACTGAATGGCAGAGCAGATCAGATGGGCTAAGTGGCTCTGATAGCTTATAGTGTCTTTCTTCTTTTTACATAAATAGAAATGCTTTTACAGACAACTGGATTTTTTTTTAATCTTATAGTTTTAGGATAAAACAACATTGTTATCAACTGGGCCCAGAAAATCAAGCTCAGGTGGAAACATTGATTCTATTCATGGTAGAAAAACACCAGTCTGAACTTAATCAAAGCAACTGGAGTTCATCAGTGGTGTAGGTTTCTAATCCAGATGGATCTGCTAGACTGTGTGCAGATTATTGAAATTTGAATGTGTTACGATTGGCAGATTGTATTGTCAGGGTTGGTTGTGCTTCATTCCTTTCTATGTTTGCTCATTTGAAGGGGCACTGGGAAGTTCCACTAAACCTCCCTCACCCTTCCTGCCAGATCCGAATTACAAATCATCCATACATACTTTCACTGCCAGACCCAATTCCTCCCATACACCTTGACCTACTCTATACATTGCATTTTCTTTTACCTTGCCACCTTAACCCCTGGTACTGTACCCAGTTTCCACCCTATTTACCTGGTTCCCTACCCCACCCTAGCTGGTATTCTACTTACCATGTACCCTATATACCTGGCATTCTATTAACATGACACTCTACTCCTTAGGCAATCTGGCATCCTGCACTGGCAGGCTGCACCATCCAAGCTGGCAATCTTTCCAGTCAGCATTCTACTTACCTGGTACCCACACTACCGACTCTTTGGCATCTTCTCCTCCAATGCCCTATCACACTTATCTTATGCATTATCTGTTAAAATGGCTGTCTGGACCTTTAAATGTCAGAACTCTGTAAAAGGGGATGTCGTTTACTTTCCTCTAACAATCCTATTTTATGAAAGAACCATCAGACTTGGAGAACGGCTCTGTATTTCTGAGGAAGCCCAGGTGGAATCTCCTCTCAGAAGTGTGGAGGCTCCTTCTTCTATGAAAATAGAAACATAGAAAATAGGTGCAGGTGCAATCCATTCAGCCCTTCTGTTCTGTACACCATTCAAGATGATCATGATTGATCAAACAATCTCAGCATTCCATCCCTGCTCTCTTTCTAAACCTTTTGATCCCTTTAGCCACAAGGGCCAAGTTCAACTACTTTTGGATGTATCTAATGAACAAGCCCCAAACGGGTTTCTATGATAGAGAATTCAAAATGTGTCTGAGTGAAGAAATTCTTCCTCATCTCAGTCCTGAATGGCTTACCCCTTATTCTTAGACTGTCACACTCTAGTTCTGGACCTCCCCAACATCAAGAACATTCTTCCCACATCTAGCCTGTCCAGTCCCATCAGGATTTTATATGCTTCTATGAGATCCCCCTCATTCTTCAAAATTCCGGTGTGTCAAAGCTCAATTGATCCAGTCTTTCCTCATATGTCAGTCCTACCATCCTGGGCATCAGTCCGATGAACCTTTGCAGGATTCCCTCAATAGCAAGAATGTCCTATCTCAGACAAGGAGACCAAAACTGCATACAATACTCAAGATGTGGCCTCACCAATGCCCTGTATAACTGCAGTAAGTCATCCTTTCTCTGATACTCAAGTCCTCTTGCTACGAAGGAGAGCATGTCATTAGCTTTCTTCCCTACCTGCTCCACCTACATGCCAATCATCAGCAACTGTTCCACCATGACACCAAAGTCACGTTGCACTGCATCTTTTCCTCTACTGACACCAGTCATATAATAATCTGCTCTCCTCTTTTTGTGACCAAATTGGATAACCTTACATTTATTCCCATTATATTGCATTTGCTAAGTATTTGCCAACTCCACTAATCTGTCAGTCTGCAGTCTCCTTCCACCCCACTTGCAGCACACACTGCCACCAAGCTTAGTGTCATATGGTTTTCAATTCCTTCTTAAAGATTGTCTCTGATTGCTGAAAGCAAGTCAGAACAACCACTGCCAGAGGAAATTGGACAAGCTCCAGTCAGCTCATTGCAGAACCAAGAATCTGCAAATAACTGCTCAACTGACAATATCACGGTGACTAAAATCCCCCAATTTAATGGCTGCAATGGTTCACAATATTCATCACTAACCAGCCAAAGGGTGATTCCTTCAGGCTTACTACTGATTTCTAATCCATGTATTGATGTCATGTTTTATTCTCTTTTCTCACATTACATTAGCTAATTAACTTACTCATAAATTCAAATGCTTAAATTAGTTCAGTTTAAAATAAAAATATATTTGGGCTGAAAAAATATATCAATGAGGGAAGGAATACTTTTCAATTTAACATTGTTGCAACTAATTGAGTGGTAGGTGAAAAATGAAAGGGAGTCCATTTATTTCTCCTCACCTGAAACACAATGTTTTTGGAGGTATACTCTAAGGGGTGCCCATATTTGAAAGGCACAAAATGCCTGACAATTGGATAAATAGAATTATAAGGCCTGCTCCACAAAATGCCTGACAAACGATAAACAGTGTAAGAAGACTGTTCCAATATTTAAGAGAAACACAATGGTACCTTTGAACCGAAGTAAAAGGAGGTTGTGTAAAAACAACAGCCAGTGACAGTTCAATAAGAAGATTGCAAGTTTGAAGATTTGGACCAAACATTGAAGAAGGGGGTAAACTTCTATGATAACAATCATAGGTGAACTAATGTGATTGTGGCTCATAAACATTTGAAGGATTCAAACAAGTTCATTAAATTATGACAAGTGATTTATTCTGGTCTCATGAACAAAAGGATGTTATCCCATTAGGTGAGCAGTGTTAGTTAGAACAAGGGCTGTAAATCTCATTTCAGAAGACAGCCAAATGGCATCATGCAGCTCATCATGCAGCTGTGAAAACAGCAGCTAAAGTTATCTTGCAGTAATTAGCTGTTTCTTGGAAACTATTTAGTATTAAGAAATAGGTTCTAGTTAAAGATTCTTCAGATAATCACAGAGATAGATTTCGATGGAGTTATGGATACAAATATATAACAAGATATGCCAATTAGCATTATGGGAAAGATTCAAACCTAAATGTAAAAGTTAATTACGTCTCAGGAAATATTTTCTTTATCACAACAGGGATCCTGGGTGGATCCAGTAAAAAACAAATTGCTCGCAAATCACGAGCTAAAGAGTGCTATCAGTAGAAGTAGCAATAAAACCTTACATATAACTAACTTTATAATAGAAATTAATATTACAAATCTTAAAGCAGTTAGTTAGAACCAGCTGTCTTTTGCATATTTTATATAAAATTAGGAAAATATAAGAGGAGTAACAGAGTTTGAAGAGATAGCAAAGGAATACAATGGGCAACAGAATTAAAGCACTCTTTAAGGATAAGCAAGTCAGCGACATGTTTGACGGAGTTCAGCCAGTAAGTTTGGAATGTAATTCATAGGATGCATAGAAAGATCCCAAAGCCTGGTGATTACAATGTCTATTAAACATCATAAGATCATGGGAACCTTGGGCTTTCCACAGGATTGTCAATCAGTCATCAAGTGTTTCACGGGACTGAATGTATAGAATAAGGGGAAGATCACAGTGACCACGCTGTAGGTGATTATTGTAACTCAACATGTATAAAAATGCTGTATCTCTGTGAAAAACCAGAACATCATTGATCGCTCTTCCGATCTGAACCAAAGATTAAGGGAGCAACTGCATTCTTAGATCGAGGCCAAACTTGGGGGGATTCTTTGGCCCTCTCCCTGCATGAACCAGTGATTGTTTGAATGCGAATGAAGACTGCCACATGCCTGAATCCTGCCTGCCTCTTGTGTCTTTGTCCCCAGTCGGTAGGTTTCCTTCCTAAGTATATTACCTGGAATAGCAACAAATTGGGCACCTTCACATGAGGACTGTTCCTAACAGAACCCCAAGTCTCCAAAAGGCACTAATAATGCATCACAAACATTTATCACATGTAACAAAGAGATTTAAAGCTGGCAGACACTTGTGTCATTTCTTATTTGGCAACATACAAATTATTTTTAGTGGAAACTGAATCTGGTCAAATCTGACCTTGACGTGAGAATGCAGTTGCTCCCTTAATCTTTGGTTCAGATCGGAAGAGATTTCAGTGATGCTCTGGTTTTTCACAATGGGATACAGCATTAATTCAGAATAATTGAAGAATGTTAAAGGCAACTTGCAGCTGGATTGGCAATCTGTGGCTAAAACTCTAGCTCAAACAGTCTTAGACAAATGTTAATCCTGGAGGTGAAAAACAAATGGAAGCATCAAACCTGATCCCCAAAATCCTGGGAATAAGGATGACCCCTACTCAGAAAGGGAATTTGATTCAGCCAGTCAATGAAATATATTGTCAATACATTAATACCAAGAGACATAGAAACACTAAAAACCTATTAAAACATTCCATAGCTTTCACAATGTGGGAAGCCAGGAAGTTGATACAGAGATAGAAGTTGGACTAGGCCATTTGACCCTCACACCTATTCCAATATTCCCTGGAAATATCGACCCCAGAGGGTTGGTGCAAACAGTCATTGAATATATTCAACTCAGATCATGTTTTTTCTAAGGAAATAAAGGGAAGTTCACTTGTATGAAAGAATGGACTAAGCTTGAGGGCCCGAATGGTCTTCTTTCATTCATATTCTTATGTGGACAGCTCCAAAGATTCACAGCATTGAGTGAAATAGCTTTGTATCTCATTGTTAAATTATCTTTGCCTTCCCCTTAACCAGCCTGCCCCCCTCGTCTCTCCTCCTCCATCTGTGTGAGATTCCTGAACCAATGAAATTCAACCTCGCGTAATCAATGTGTAATAATTTGGCTTCTGTCATGGTTAATGTTTCTCTATCACCTTCAGCAAGGAAGTCAAGAATAATGGTTTTGAAATGATCACTGACCTGTAACATTCAGGGTCACTGTGATATCGCTATGCTTGTCATTGGACACAACGAAGCACTGGTACTGTCCCCTATCGGAGACGCTGACATCTTTAAGCCTGAGAGAGAGATTCCCCTGTGCCACTTCATCGAGAAACATCTCAGTCCGGCCATTGTAGGTTGAGGGTTGAAATGTTAGGTCGTCTGCTCTCCCAGTGTACATGTGGATGGGTGAGTTGTAGCCATATTCCATGTTGATCCAGCGGACTTCGATATTCTCTGGGGCTACAGCCGTGATCAGCACACAGTCCAGGATGACATCGTCCCCAACAACCCCCATGATGGGGTCAAATGGTCCTGTCACATGTAAATCTGCTGCAGTTTCTGGAACAGCCAGCATAGAGAGAGAGCTAGAGAATGAGATCCATCAGTCTTCACAAAGGTCATTACAGTTATATCATGAATAATAAGACAGAGAGGGGGAGGCAGTCAGACAGAGAGAAAGAAACAGAGAGACAAAAGGAACAAAGAGAGAGTGAGGGAAGGGGAGAGGGAAACGTGGAGAAGCACCAGAGTGAGAGATAAACAGACAGAGAACTAAGAAAATAGTTCACATTTCCCATAGTACTGACCATCTGGCAATGCAGCATTTCCTCAGTGCCAACCTGAACAACCAGCCTCGGTTACTTACAGAAATCCCTAGTGTGGGCTTTGCCAAGATCAGTGCAACTCCATCAACACTTAAGAAGCTTGACATTATCCAGGATAAAGTGGTCCATTGGTTATTACCCCATCCAAGACATTTAATATTCACTGACTGCACAAGCAGTGCACATTAGTGGGAACTTGTAAAATTCAATACCGCAACTCACCAAGACATCTTTGACAGCACTTTCCAAAGCCATGATGTCCACCATCCAGAAAGATAAGAGTAGCAGATACATGGGAATACACTACCACTTGCAAGTTCTCCTTCAAGCCACTCACTTTACTGCTTTGGAAATATATTGCCATTCTTTCAATGATGTTGGATAAAAAAACCTGAAAGTCTCTCTCTCGTCACACCATGGGTGTCCCTACACCCTGTATAGGACTCGGTTAACTCAGTTGGCCAGACAGCTGGAATAACAGCAACAGTAGAGTTTCAAATCCCACCCTGGCTGAGGTTCCCATGAAGGTTCTTCCTTCTCAATCTCACCCCTCACCTAAGGCATGGTGAACCTCAGGTTCAACCGTCACCATTCATCTCTCTAATGAGAGAGCAGCCCTACGGCCCTCTGGAACAATAGCAACTTTACTTTATCCGATGAATGAATAAAAAATCCTTGTCTTCCAACTCAGTATTTGTAAGCTACCACTTTTACCAGACAAAAAAAAATTAAAAACTAATATTAGTTATTATTTATTAAATGTTGTTCTCCTACCATAGAAGATCCAAACAAGAATCTGAAGCAGGAGAAACATTTCGGAAATTCAGAAATTCGATGTCAGCATATTCAGAAAATGATGGGTTGCAACTGCCTGAAATAATATTAGAGAGTTCACATTACACACAAAAAACACATGAAATGACACAACTGAGTATTCCAGCTTCAGTCATTGAAGCATGCATGAATATATATCCACATGTACTGACAGATATCTAGATACAAACATTTACATTACAGTCTTGTCCAAAATTTCACATCATAATCTTTACTGTACTTATGCAATGATTTACAAATCTCTACATTTTACAGAATATCTACGTGGTAATTAGAAACATTTCAAAGGATGGACCAACTACCTATCTTTAATGAAAAATGTTAAAGGTTGCATCAAACATAAAGAAAAAAAATCATATAACATGTAAAGATGACATAGAGTCATAGAGTCATTGAGATGTACAATATGGAAACAGATCCTTCGGTCCAATTCCATGCTGACCAGATATGCTAAATTAATCTAGACCTATTTGCCAGCGCTTGGGCCCATATCCCTCCAAACCCTTCCAATTCATATACCCATCCATAAGCCTTTTAAATGTTGTAATTGTATTAGTCTCCACCACTTCCTCTTGCAGCTCATTCCATACACACACTACCCTTTGTGCGAAAAGGTTGCCCCTTAGATCCCTTATGAATTTTTCCCCCTCATCCTAAACCTATGCCCTCTAGTTCTGGACTCCTCCCACCCCAGGAAAAAGATCTTATCTATTTACCCTATCTATGCCCTTCATGATTTTATAAACCTCTATAAGGTCACTCCTCAACCTCTGACCCTCCAGAGAAAACAGGTCCAGTCTATTCACTATAGCTCAAATCCTCCAACCCTGGCAACATCCTTGTAAATATTTTCTGAACTCTTTCAAGTTTCACAACATCTTTCTGATAAGAGGGAGACCAGAATTGCACACAATATTCCAAAAGTGGCCTAACCAATGACCTGTACAGCAGGAACATGACCTCCAAACATCTATACTCAATGCTCTGACCAATAAAGGAAAGCATAAAAATGCCTTCATCACTATCCTATTGGCCTCCACTTCCAAGGAGCTATGAACCTGCACTCCAAGGTCTCTTTGTTTAGCAACACTCCCCAAGATCTTTCCATTAAGTGTATAAGTTCTGCTAAGATCTGCTTTCCCAAAATGCAGCACCTCACATTTATCTAAATTAACCTCCATCTGCCATTCCTCAACCCAATGGCCCATCTGATCAAGATCCCATTGTCCTCTGAGGTAACCTTCTTTGCTGTCCACTACACCTTCAACTTTAGTGTCATCGACCGTCCTCGCTTTCTCCATGCATAGGAAATTGGCTGGCTAACAGGAAGCAAGAGATGGCATAAATGTTTTTTTTTCATATTGACAGGCTCAACAAATAGTTAGGGCAGGATTATAAAATGGTTATGATGTTGGAGTAAATTTATTTCTGTTCCTTTCTTCCAACTGTGTTAATTTAGCTTTCTTTTAAATATATTGAGACCATTCAGTAAGTTTCATATTCTCACCGCTCTCTCGCTGAGAAAGTTTTTGCTGAATTGCCCATTGGATTTATTAGTGACTGTCTTACATTTATAACCTCAAGTTATCCACATAAATGATCACATCTCCACTACACCAATTCTGCCAAACTCCTTAACAACAATGAATGCCTCCATTTAAAAAAACTCACATTTACATAGCACATTTGATGACATCCCAAAGTTTTTCACAGATAATGAAGTATTTCTGAAGCATAATCAATGTTGCTATGTGGGAAAACAGCAATCCATCTGTGCATAGCAAGCTCCACAAACACCAACATGAATAGATCATCTAATTGTTGTAATGCTGAATGAGGGATTAATATTGATCAAGACACATTCAGGTATTGCATTTCAGTAAGGCAAATCAGGGCAGGACTTATACAGTTAACGTTAAGGCCCTGGGGAATGTTGTCAAACAAGGAAATGTCAGGATGTAGGTAAATATTTCCTTGAAAGTGGCATTACAGGCAGGGAAGGTGGTGAAAGCAATATTTGGCATGTTTGCATTCATTGGTCTGAACCTCCAGTACAGGAGTTGGGATGTCATGTTGCAACTGTGCAAACATTATTGAGGCCACATTTCAAGTTCTGCAAAATACTCTTGTATTTATTATTAAAAGTTATTATTAAACTCGAAACGGTACAAAAAGGTTTAAGAATGCTGCCCAGACTGGAGAGTTTGAGTTATAAGAAGAGGCTGGAAAACTGGGACTTGTTTTCCCCTTGATCTTATTGAGGTTTATAAAATCATGAGAGGCACAGGCAATGTGAATACCCAAGGTATTTTCCTGGGGGTAGGGGAGTGGAAAAGTAGAGGGCATAGTTTTAAGGTGAGAGGGCAAAGATTTGAAAGGGAGCTAAAGAGCAACTTTTTCCACAGAAGGTGGTATATGGGACGAGCTGTCAGAGAAAATTCGAGAAGCGAGTACAAAGTCATTTGAGTCGGAAATGTGTGGAGGAGTATGGGCCAAATGGACTAGTTCAGTTGGGCCGAAGGATCTGCGTCGGTGCTGCATAACTCTATGGCCGAGAATAACTCGCCTGCTCTTCAACATACTTAATGACTTGAATTGACGTCTTATCTTCAATCACTCTCTCTTTATTGCTCTGGAGTGTCACTCTCGGTTTTATATACCTATATCCTGAAGTGCGACTTGAACCCACAACCTCCTGAGGTAAAGGACGGACTAACAACCCGATTCAGGTGACGCTTAGATTACTTACAGTGTGGAAACAGGCCCTTTGGGGCACACCGACCCGCCGAAGTGCAACCCACCCAATCCCAGTCCCCTACATTTACCGCTTCACCTAACCTAAGCTGGACTGTGGGAGGAAACGAGCACCCGGAGGAAACTCACGCAGACACGGGGAGAATGTGCAAACTCCACAGACCTCCACATTCCTGAGGGGGGAATTGAACCCGGGTCTCTGGCGCTGTGAGGCAGCAGTGCTAACCACTATGCCGCCAATATTCCCGATAATCTGGAAGGAAAGGGGTATGAGAATCTCACGCACGAATGAAAATCCTCTTCTTTTAAGATGCGGTCATTGTTGTAAAGCGAAACCTGGGAACCATCCAGTCATGGAGACGGTATCGTTTGGAGCTGGGAACACCCAGAATCTCCTGTCCCACAAGGGACCAGACGGGTTAATATTTACCCACCATGTCCCCTGCGACCCGCTCTCCCCATCACCCAGGCTCCGTCCTCCCACAGCCAGGCCCTCCCAGCCTCTGTTCGGTTCCTGGACTGAGACTCCCACTCCCCTCGGGACTGAGTGCGTGATCCAGGACGTCCCCACCGATAGGGAGATCGGAGTCAATTACACAAACTGATAGGAGCTCAAATTACCCCCAAACTCACCGATTAAATTCCTCCAAAAAATTCGGCAAGGATGACAAAATGGAGAAGCGATCAGAGCTTTCAGTTTCTATTTGATATCAGTTCCGCTTCTCTAATCGGTGCACAGTTGAGCCAAAAGTTTTCGGGCGTCAAACTCACACTGCGGAAGGGCGGGACCACCCCAAAAGAAATCATCTCTCCCACCCCTGGTCTCCAGCTCATTTACTGTCTCACAATGGTCAGTATTGACTTTCGGGATAAGTGCTAACGGAAAGATACAAATTCGGTTCATTGTGACAGCACTTCATGAGTATATCCAATTTTTTTTATAGATTCGATTACTTGCAGTGTGAAAACAGGCCATTCGGCCCAACCGACCCTCCGAAGAGAAACCCACCCAGATCCATTCCCCTACATTTACCCCTTCACCTAACACCACCGGTAATTTAGCATAGCTAATTCACCTGACCTGCACATCTTTTAGATGAAGCCGGAGCAAACCCACGCAGACACAGGAAGAATGTGCAAACTCCGTACAGACAATACCCGCGGGGGAATTGAACCTGGGTCTCTGGTGTTATAAGGCAGCAGTGCTCACCGCTGAGCCACCTTGCCACCCATCTTTACATGTTCTTTAAATGTAGAGAGGCGTTTTAACTTCTAATACCACTCCAAGCAGTGTGGTGTAAAATTCCAAGCAGTGGAATGTGGTGAAACGGTTAAAAATTATGTCCCAATACATGTGTGAATCTAACCGGAATGGAGGTGTTGCTTAGTCCCGTGTGAATCTTCTTATCTGTATGTAACCAGAATGGAATGTGTTTTTTAGCCTTGCTCTGCTGTTCACATGAATGTTTATATCTGGAAAAGAGTATATCAGCTGGAAAAGTCTCCAGTTCGGTGAGTCTGCTCCGGGGTTACGTTTAACCGCCGAGCGTGGGTTGTTGGCAACCGCCCTACGAGAACTGACGGCTCCCAGTTTTGGTAACATGTAGAGTGAGTATAAGCCAGACCCGTTGTGGCGACGCTGCGGGGAATAAAATGCCCATATTCTAGCAGACTCGCCTCTTGGTCGTTTGTTCTGTGTCAGACTACTCTCCTACGAACCTGACCTTGAGAATTTTTTTAAAACAAGCAGTGAGTTCAAGTTTCCCTCAACCCCAACCCCCTCCCAGATCCCATGGATTTCCTGCACCTGTTCAAGTTCCCGTAATGTTCTCCCTCAGTGCTCCAATGAAAACACCTCCAATGTCTCTTCACAACTGAACTCTCCAGTCCAGGCAACATCCTGGTAAATCTCCTCTGCACCTTCTCCTGTACAATCACTTCCTAACTATAATGTGGTTTCCAGAACCAAACACAACACTCCAGCTGTGGTCTAACCAGTGCTTTATACAGTTCCAGCATAACACCCTTGCTCTTAAACTCAATGCCTCAACTAATCAATGCAAGCACAAATATGCCTTCTTTCCTACTTTATTCACCTGTCCTGTTTCCTTAAGGCACTGATGGATATGCATACCAACATCTTTCTGGTCCTTGGAGCTTCCCAAAGTCGTGGAGTCATACAGATGTACAGCATGGAATCAGACCCTTCTGTCCAACTTGTCCACACTGAACAGATATCCTAAATAAATCTAGGCCCATTTGCCAACACTTGGCCCATATTCCTCTAAACCCTTCCCATTCAAATGCCTTTAAATGTTGTAATTGTATCAACTATGGATCCAATTAGCAGAATTTCATGGAACCACAGGCTCTTACTTTCGTTCTCAGTCTCCCATATGGGACCTTTTCAAAATCCTTGCTGAAATCCAAGTTGACTAGCTGCAAAGCATTGTCCTCATCTATACAACTGATTGTCACTTCAGAAAGTCCAATCAAGTTGGTCAGGCATGACCCTCCCCTTGACAAAACCATGCTGACTGTTATTAAGAATTAGGAATAGGCCCTCTGCCCAACAAATCCACACTGACCCCCCCAGGAGTAACCCAGCCAGACCTATTCCCCTACTCTCTATTTACCCCTGACTAATGCACCTAGCCTACACAGCCCTGAACACGATGGGCAATTTAGCATGGCCAATTCACCCATCATGCACAGGTTTGGGTTGTGGGAGGAATCCAGAGCATCCAGAGGAAACATACACAGACACAGAGAGAATGTGCACCTCCACACACACAGTTGTCCAAGGCTGGAATTGACCCCAGGTCCCTGGTGCAGTGAGGCAGCAGTGCTAACCACTGACCCACCATGTCACCCTTGATTAATGGCTACCTCACAGAGTGCAGGTTAATTCGATCTCTCAGAATTGCTTCTAATCAATTCCCCACCAATGAGTTAAAAATCAAACAACTCCAGGTTACAGTCCAACAGATTTATTTGGGAGTACTAGCTTTCAGAGCACTGTTCCTTCATCAGGTGAAGAAGCAGCACTCTGAAAGCTGGTGCTTCCAAATAAACCTGTTGGACTATAACCTGGTGTTGTGTGATTTATAACTTTGAGAAAGGGAGGACTGCAGATGCTGGAGATTAGAGTCACGAGTGTGGTGCTGGAAAAGCACAGCAGCCCAGCAGCATCCGAGGAGCAGGAGAATCGATGTTTCGGGCATACATTCTTCAGCAGGATTCTTTAACTTTGTCCATCCCAGTCCAACACCAGCACCTCCAAGTCATGCCCACCACTGAGATTAGACTAACCTCATTGCCAATGAAGTGCCTTTTCAAGGATGATATAATGAGACAATGTAGCAAACACGAAACCCAGTTATTGAAATGGACCATCCTCCCCCCACCCCCCACCTTGTTAACTATTTTCAGCCCTGAGACATGGCCTCTTGTCACACTACCTTTACTCTTTAAAAGACTGAACTTCAAAAATTTGAGTTCTGAGGAAAGATCACTGGCCAGAAGTGTTAAATCTGATTTCTCTCCACAGATGCTGCCAGCTCCACTGAGATTTTCAAGCAATTCCTGTTATTGTTTCAAAGACATTCTTCGCTTCCTCACATCAGGCTGTCGGAGGATAAAACTAAACTGATGTCTGACACCTTGTTGGATGATCTCAAATTGCCTTTATATAGCATCTTTAAGATTGTTGCTTTGCAGGAGCAATTATCGAACAATTGCCACCAAAGAATGATGATTAGTGTTTGCAATAAGGAGGAAGGTTTAAAAAGTGTCTCAATGTAGGAGAGATTTAACAGGAAAGAGAAGAAAGGCTTGCATTTATAAAGCACCTTCCAGGACCACTCAATATTCTGGTACAACATTCTTTGGGTAATGTGGTGACCAGAATTCCATGTGGCCTTAGTAAAGTTCTGTACAGCTGCAACATGACTTGCCAATTTGTAATACTCTGTCTCTCGACTGCTAAAGGCAAGTGTGGCATCTACTTGCTATATCACTTGTGTTGCCACTTTCAGGGAACGGTGGAACTTTATGCCATCTTCACATACTTCTAAGAATACTGCCATTTACTGTATTCTTCTCTCCTGCATGAGACCTTCCAAAATGTATCTCTTGACATTTGCCTGGATTAAATTCCATCTGCCATTTCTCCATCCAGACTATCAATAGTAGTGATTTTTCAGGTATAACTGGATCAAGGAGGGTCCCAGAGGATTGGAAAATCGCTAATCTAACACCCCTGTTTACGAAGGGAGCAATGCAAAAGATGGGAAATTACAGGCCTGACCTGCGTCATTGGTAAGATTTTGCAGTCCAATGCGAAGGATGAGATTTCTGAATATTTAGAAGTGCGTGGTAAAAGAGGACAAAGTCAGCATGGTTTCATCAAGCCAAGGTCATGCTTAACAAATCTGAAAGAATTCTTCGAGCATGTAATGAGCAGGTTAGACCAAGGAGAGTCAATGGATGTTACTTACCTGGACTCAAGAAGGCCTTTGATAAGGTGCTGCACGGGATGCTGCTGAACAAGATAAGGGCCCATGATGTGTAAGGCCAGGTCCTCACATGGATAGAAGCTTGCCTGTTTGGTAAAAGGCAGAGAGTGGGGATAAAATGGTCCTTCTCAGGATGGAAGCGACTAGTGGTGTTCCACAAGAGTTGGTGTTGGGAACAAAACTTTTCTCTTTATACATTAATGATTTGGATGAAGGAACTGAGGGCATTCTGGCTAAGTTTGCAGATAATACAAAGTTAGGTAGAGGACAGGTAACATTAAGAAGACAAGAAGGTTGGAGAAAGATTTAGACAAGTCAGGAGAGTGGGCAAGGAAGTGGCATTTGAAATACAAAGTGGGGAAGTGTGAGGTCATGCACTTTGGTAGGAAGAAAAGAGGCCTGGACTATTTTTGAAATGGGGAGAAAATTCAGGAGTTTGATTTGCAAAAGGACTTGGGAGCCCTAGTCCAGGCTTCTTTGAAGATAAACATACAGGAGAGTCGGTAGCTCGGAAGGCAAATACAATGTTGTCATTCACCTCGAGAGGACTAGAATAAAAAAGCAGGATCTAATGCTGAGCCTTTATAAAGCTCTAGTCCGATCACATTTAGAGTAGTATGAGCAATTTTGGGCCCCATACCTCAGGAAAGATGTACTGGGCCTGGGAGTGGATCAGAGGAGATTCACGAGTCTAGTCCCAGGAATGGAAGTCTTTACGTATGAGGAAGGTTTGAAGACTCTAGGAATTATATTTGGTGGAATTTAGAAGGATGAGGAGAGATCTAATTGAAATTTTTAGGATATTGAACAGTCTAGACAGAGTGGAGATTGGGAAGATGTTTCCATTGGCAGGAGAGGAGGCTGAGGGCACAGCCTTAGAGGAAAGACAAGACCCTTAGAACGGAGATAAGGAGAAACTCATCAGAGAGTGGTGAATCTGTGGAATTCATTGCCACAGAAAAAGGCTGTGGAGGCCAGATCATTGAGTATATTTAAAACAGAGGTAGATAAATTATTGATTGCCAAGGCATCAATATTATGGGGAGAAAGGTGGAAATCGGTTTGAAAACCTATCAGCCATGACTTGATGGGCGAATGGCCTAAGTTCTGCTTGAATATCTTATGATCGCACGGTATTATATCTAAATATTCCCAGTGGTACAACAATAGCTGCCATTGTCAGAGACGCAACACATTACAGAGTGGCATTGCTACGTTCATTCAGTGGACAAGACAGTGGCAAATTAATTCTAATATTGGCCACAATCAGGTCTTCCAAGAATAAAATAGAGCAAGGCATGTACTAAATGGTGTAAAAAGAGATTTAAATATCAAAGAGAATTGAAATGAAAGAATGAAACAGAACTTAATCCCCTAACAGAAAGTTGATCTTCACATCCAGAGACCTGGAATCCTGTCCACTATCACTTTGCGATTTGGACCAGAGGCATATCAATCAGAGAAAGGGCAGGGAGAAATCAGACATGGGGCAGTGGATTGAAAAGGACAGCTGTCACTCAGTGTTTATGAGGCGGGATATGTGGGGGTAAGTGAATCGATTGATTGAAACCTCTGTCATTCAGACAGTAGGAGGCGGATTTCTGAGGAGATTTGAGAGGAGGAATGAAACGGAAAAGAAACACAAAGAATGTTAGACCATAAGACCATAAGACATAGGAGTGGAAGCAAGGCCATTAGGCCCATCATGTCCACTCTGCCATTTCATCATGGCTGATAGGCATTTCAATTCCACTTAACGTAGCCCCTAATTCCTTGCGAGATCAAGAATTTATCAATCTCTGCATTGAAGACACTCAATGTCCTGGCCTCCACTGTGCTCTGCGGCAATGAATTCCACAGGCTCACCACTCTCTGGCTGAAGAAGGGTTTCCTCATTCCGTTCTAAGTTGACTCCCTCTAATTTTAAGATTGTGCCTACAAATCCTAGTCTCCCGCATAACGGAAACAACTTCCCAGGGTCCACCCTTTCTACGCCATACATAATCTTGTAAGTTTCTATTAGATCTCCCCACAACCTTCTAAACTCTACTGAGTACAATTCCAGGCTCCTCAGCTGTTCATCATATGTTAGGCCTACCATTCCAGGGAGCATTCAGGTGGATCTCTGCTGGACACCCTCCAGTGTCGGTATGTTCTTCCTGAGGTGCGGAGCCCAAAATTGGACACAGTATTCTAAATGGGGTAAAAACAATGACTGCAGATGCTGGAAACCAGATTCTGGATTAGTGGTGCTGGAAGAGCATTGCAGTTCAGGCAGCATTCGAGGAGCAGTAAAATTGACGTTTCGGGCAAAAGCCCTTCATCAGGAATAAGCCCTTCATCAGGTATTCCATTCTAAATAGGGCCTAACCAGAGCTCTGTACAGTCTCAGAAGCACATCGCTGCTTTTATATTCCAACCCTCTTGAAAAAAATGACAACATTACATTTGCTTTCTTAATCACAGACTCAACCTGCAATTCAACCTTGAGAGAATCCAGAACCAGTACTCCCAGATCCCTTTGTACTTTGGCTTTATGAATTTTCTCACTATTTAAAAAATTGTCCATGTCTGTATTCTTTTTTCCAAAGTGCAAGACTTCATGCTTGCTCGCGTTGAATTTCATCAGCTATTTCCTGGACCACTCTCCGAAACTGTGTAAATCTTTCTGCAGCCTTCTCACCTCCTCAGTACTACCTGCCTGTCTGCCTAACTTAGTATCATCAGCGAACTTTGCCAGAATGCCCCCAGTCCCTTCATCCAGATCATTAATATATAAAGTGAACAGCTGCGGCCCCACTTGTCACCAGCTGCCATTACAAAAAAGAACCTTTTATCCTAACTCTCTGCCTTTTGTCAGAATGTTGGAAAAACTGAATAGGTCTGGCAGCATCTCTGGAGAGAGAAACAGAATTCACACATCGAGTCAATGTCAGCCCTCTGGGGAACCCTGAAAGAACTGCAGATGCTGGAAATCAGAACCCAAATCAGAAATTGCTGGAAAAGCTCAACAGGTCTGGCAGCATCTGTGGAGAGAATCAGATTGAATGTTTCCGGTCCGATGATCCTTCCTCAGAACCCTTCAGCAATCCGCCCCTGGGGACATATCTTTGTTCAATTTTGGAAACTCTTTTCTCCAATGGTCAGCCTGAGAAGAAGGGAGGAAGAAGGAGATATTGGGAAGGGGAGGAATCATCATCACTATATGTAAAACTGAATGATTCAGGAGTGAGATTCTGATGTTTGCTTTATCACAAACAGATGTTAAAGACAATGTAGATTTTTATTTTCCCCTGAGACATGATGAATTTACAGGCAAGATCAGGGAATGTGAAGCAAAAACGGGTGAAACGATTTGAGATTCTCCACAATCCAATGAAATGGCAGCAGAGATTTCCAGCCCAGAGGGCCCAATCTTGTTCCTGTAGATGTGAAAGCAAATCTGCCTCTGTCTGAAGAGAAGGCTTCAGTTCCCAGTGTGAGGAGATGCAGGGAAGGTCCCCCTGTTTCTGATCAGCATTCTTCACACAACAATCAGGACCAGCAAACAAAAAAGACTTTCCGAAGAAGTGTCACTGGCCCCAAAACGTCAATTTTGCTTTCTCTCCATAGATGATGCCAGACCAGCTGAGCTTTTCCAGCAACTTCTGTATTTGTTTCTGATTAACAGTTCTTTCGGATTTTAAATTATGTAACAAATTGATGAATTTAACTATGAAGTTAAAAAGTATCAAACAAAGTAGCTTCTTAAAACTCATATTTTTATTGCGCCTTCCAAGAATGAGAATAATTAGAGTGGAAAACGCCCATCGCAAACAATCCCCTCCCCTATCAGCTTTCCGTAGAGACCACTCCCTCCGCGACTCCCTTGTCAGATCCACACCCCCCACCGACCCAACCTCCACTCCCGGCACCTTCCCTTGCAACCGCAGGAGGTGCAACACTTGCGCCCACACCTCCCCCCACACTTCTCTCCAAGGCCCCAAAGGAAACTTCCATATCCGCCACAGATTCACCTGCACCTCCACCCACATCATCTACTGCATCCGCTGCAGCCGGTGTGGCCTCCTCTATATTGGGGAGACAGGCAGCCTACTTGCGGAGCGATTCAGAGAGCACCTCTGGGCCACCCGGACGAACCAACCCAACCAACCTGTAGCACAGCATTTCAACTCCCCCTCCCACTCCACCGAGGATATGCAGGTCATTGGACTCATCCACCGCCAAACCACAACAACCCGACGGTCGGAGGAGGAGCGTCTTATCTTCCAACTGGGAACCCTCCAACCACAGGGGATGAACTTGAACTTCACCAGTTTCTTCATCCCCCCTCCCCCCAACTTGTCTCAGCCGAATCCCTCCAGCCCGGCACTGCCTTCCTGACCTGCAGTCTTCTTCTTGACCTCTCCGCCTCCATCCTACTCCGACCTATCACCCTCACCTTGACCTCTTTCCACCTATCACATTTCCAACGCCCCTCCTCCAAGTCCCTCCTCCCTACCGTTTATCTTCTCCTGCTGAACACTCTCTGCTCATTCCTGAAGAAGGGCCTGTGCCCGAAACGTCGAATCTCCTGTTCCCTGGATGCTGCCTGACCTGCTGTGCTGTTCCAGCAATAAAGTTTCAACATTGTTCAGTGTAAGGTCACTGTCGCTTAGGAAGTGGCGCAGTCCAGATTCACAGGATGGAGCAGTTCAGTTATGAAGAGGTGCTGGATAGGCTCGGGTAGCGATCTTTAGGTCAGAAAGTCACAGAACATCAGGTTTTTTTGAAATCACAAGCTTTCGAAGCCCTGCTCCTTCGTGACATGGAGTGCAGCAGCGGCCCGAAAGCTTGTGATTTTAACCAAACCTGTTGGACTATAACCTGTTGTCATGTGACTTCTGACCATGGCCACCCCAGCCCAACACCGGCACCTCCACGTCACGTCTTCTTTAAAGCAGACAAGAATGAGACTGGATCTGATTAAAGCGTACACGATGAAAAGGGGTATGGGCAGGATGGAGAGAGAGAGAAGCTGTTGCCATTATTCGAAGCGTCAACATCGGGGGGGCGGGGGGACAATGTTAAGAGGAATGGGAGATTTATGTGGGATTTAGGGAAAATGTTTTTCGTTTAGGGCGATGCGAGTCTGGAGTGCATTGTTTGCGATGGTTTAAGGCGGAAACCCTTTTTAAAAAGTCCTTGGATGAGCTCTTGAACTGTCGTAACATTCACGGCTATGGGTCAAATGCTAAAATGTGAAATGAATGTAGATAGGTCAGTGCAGGCTCGATGGGCCGAAGGGGCCGTGGTTTCAGATCGCACCGGACACAGGAGCAGGTGAGTCTTGTTTTAGATTATATTAGGTTCCGTCCAGTGTGGAAACAGGCCATTTGGCTCAACAAGTCCACACCGACATTTCCAAGAGGAAACCCGCCCGGACCCATTTTCCCTACCCTATTACCTACATTTACCTCTGACTAATGCACCTAACACCATGGGCAATTTAAGTATGGCCAATTCACCTGACCTGCGCATTTTTGGACTGTGGGAAGAAACCGGAACACCCGGAGGAAACCCTGGCAGACACGGGGGGGGGGGGGTGGAGAATGTGCAAAATCCACACAGACAGTCGCCTGAAGTTGGAATCGAACCCGGTGTCTGGCGCTGTGAGGCGGCAGTATCCTCCCCGTGACGAGACCAGCGTTTTTCAGACAACCAGAACCTTCCATGAGACATTAACCGACGAATTATTTTATTTTCTGTTTGTACTTCTCAGGGTCGTACTTTGTCTATATTGGCTGCTCCATTTCCCGAATTCACTGTGGGTGTACCTTGTTTCTGGGATGGGGTGAGGTGCTGGTCTCTCTTTGATACAAGATACACGGCTGCCTCCTCCTGACAGACCCTCAGAACTGCAGGAAAAAAACGTTCGTGAAAAGAGCAGGAAAGGTGAAGACAGGAATTGATGGAAAAGCTCAGCAGATCTGGCAGGATATGTGCAGAGAAATCAGAGTTAACGTTTCGGTGACCTTCATCAGACCCAGAAAAAGTGAGGAATGCCTTTGATGGTTAAGAGCCCTACCAGGTGAGGACTCTCAGAGTGAATTCTATGGCTGTACTTTTACTGAAAAGCATGGACAAAACTAAGCGGTTTTGTGCATTAGGTTTTATTTTCATCGAATTCCCGCACTCGCCCACTGTTTGTGAAATCCCAGAAATACCGGTATCGTACCGGGAATAAATTCTCGTGAGTTTTACACTTGGATTGTCATTCTTTCCGGGATCCCCAAGTTTAGTTTTCTCTTAGAATATTGAGTCAGAGACGCAACGAAATCAAAACCAGCCCCCTGCAGAACATGTCTTTTATTTTAAAAAAAACCCAATGGAGATAGTTCCATCCCATTCCGGACAGATCTCCACATCCCACCCCCTACTGTCAAACTCTCACGTTTCCTGTACACACAGCACCAAGCCCCCACCCCTGGACTCCTGGTGAAAGGAAATCTGGGTTTTATTATTCTCCACCTTACTTTGAAATCCACAACCTCTCTGCTGTCTCTATATTTACCAGATCAGCTCCAGTGCAAACCCCTCTGAGATATCTGCACTCCTGTATCGCTGTCCTCTGGGAGGACCCTTGATTTGAGTCGCTCACTGATAGCTCTATCTTCCAGTTGCCTGGGCCCGATTCTCTGGGTTGCCCTCCTTCCCCCTGACCCCTCGGTATCTCGACTTCGCTTTCACCCTTCTCCCTTCAAACATCCCTCTTTGGCCAGGCTTTTGTTCACACGACCTTCTAGCTCCAAACGGGCCTGGCTGCCGGGTTTTGTTTTATAACACTCCCGTGTTAAAAGACATTTGTATAAGTTCACGAATACGAAACGTTTGAACGGACATGGGCTACTGGACACTGAAATCAATTCTTAAGTATTCCAGCGAAGTCAAATTGGTGACATCGACTATTCAATAATTACAGACTGAGTGACAATGATCTCAGTAGCTGATAGCGCCCTGTCAGAAAGTTTAAAGTCACTTACACAGAGGAGAGCAATGATAGATGTTAATAATTCCGGTAAAGCTCTGGTAATAATTCTGCTGATAAATCCTGTTCTGAAAAGACTAAGGGGATCTAAGGCCTCGTATTAAATACTCGCGTTGCCGGCTGTTAACGCCTTTTCACATTTTGTTTCTGTGGGTTCCTCTGAGTAAGTGACTGAAGTACCCAGCACTGTGTTTATTAACAGTGAAGGGGTCTGGATAAACCCAGGAAGGGAGCACGGATCTCAGGATGTGAACACGAGTTTGTCCCGGCTGTTGGACACCTGAGCAGGATTTTGATCAGTGTGTTCGCGGGAGGACACACAGACTTTGGGGACCGTGTGTGAACAGGCAACTAACCAGCTCAGTGGATCCAGGCTCCTCAGTCAAGAGGGGTGACGGCAGAAAACGCAAGTCTCCTCTGGATAATGAAGGCCGTGTCGTGTCCTTTTTGGAGTATTCTCGGCTCAAGCAGCACAGGAGGTAATCAAGCAGAGGTTTCACAGCCTCAGAGAATCTACATTAAAATAGGGAACTCAGCAAACTGACAGCGGTGTGAGTGAGAATTGAGATCAGCCGAATTATTTCAGCAGTCCCATTGATCGAGCAGGCAGGGAGCGAGGGAATCCGCTGTTCTTCCGGGATTTTGACCAAAGGCCCCAGTCCAGTCTGAAGTATCTCACTGCAATAATGCATGCCACAGGTTTCATCTCTCCCTTCCTTCGGATTTCTCTCCTCCTCTGTCTCCCCTTTCCTCCCTAAAGGACGTTGCCTTCTCCATTCCCCGCTCTCCCTCTCTCTGCCCATCCCCAAAGGTGCACACACCCCGTCCGTCCCTGCCCCTTCCTCTACTCTGTCTCCCCCTCTCGTGCTGTGTCTGCCTTATTTACATCCCTGTCCCTCTCTCCCCTCCTCTCTGCTCTTCCCCTTTCCATTTCCCCACGGTCCCTCTCTCCACCCTGACTCCACCGCCTGCTGCTGTCTCTCCCCACTCACGCTGTCCAACATTTGACATTTTCTACACACTATCCCACACTTTTGTCTCCGTCACACCCCAGGCCAGTTTCTACCCATTCACTCCTCTCCCTCTGCGGCTTTCTCCTCTCCTCCTCACCCTTCTCCCCATTCCCCCAATGCCTTTCTCCATGGCTTCCCATTCTCCTCCCCAAAACTGGTTGCCCTTCACCCCATACCGCTTCCCCCTTCAATTCGCTGATTTCCCCCTCCCATCTCTCGCTGTCTGTTCCTATCCCAGCTCCTTTTCCCCTCCCTTTCCTCTGCCTATTCCCCTCACCCTCCTTCGCTTGACATTTTTCTGCCCCACTTCTCACTGCCCTCTTCCTTTGATGTGTCCCTTAAAGATCTAGACATGAATGTACAGCCCGGAAATTCGCAAAAATCAAATGTAAAAAAAATCAGTGCTGTGTTAAATAGCGAAGAGGAAAGCCCAAGACTACGGGATGATATGGACTAGCTGGTTAGATGACTAAACAGTGGCAATTAGAATCAGGATTAGAGTGATGCTGGAAAAGCACAGCAGGTCAGGCAGCATCCGAGGAGCAGGAAAACGGCAAAAAGCCCTTCATCAGGAACTTGAAATCCAAACCTAAATGATGCATTTTGGGAACATGAACAAAACAAAAGCCAACACGATGACTGGTCAGACCGGAGGAAGCAGAAGGTCAGAGGGACCTTGGTGCGCATGTCCATAGATCCTGAAAGGCAGTAAGATAGCAAGGGATATGGTATACTTGCCTTCATTTGTCAAGGCATTGATTAGAAGAGCAAAGAGATGGAGCTGTATGTAATGTTCTTTAAACCACAGCGAGAGTAGTGTTTCAGCGCTGGTGCCACACTGTAGGAAGGAGGAGAAATGGAGATGTACAGCTGTGAAGACAGACTAAACAGACTGGGGTTGTTTTCTTCACAGCAGTGAAGGCTGAGGAGGGACCTGATTGAAGTGCACACAGTAAAGAGGGGCATGAATAGGTTAGCTACAAAGAGACCCCCTACTCGAGGAGTCCCAAACTCGGGGGGTTGGCACAGATTTAAGGTAAGGAGCAGAAATTTTAGAGGGGATTTGAAGGGGAAAATGACTCAGATGTCAGTGCGAGTATCTGGAACTCACTGCTCAAAAGAATGGTACAGGAAACACCATCAAGGCACTGAATAAGTATTTGGATAATTACTTTCTCAGGCTGCTCACCTTTCTCCCCTCCACCAACCCAGTGCCCACAGACCCCGCTCCTCCTTTCTGTCTTTCACACTTCTATGCCTCCTTCCCTCGTGATAAATTTGCCGAATACAGTTCGAACCGTGTGGGTTCCTTAACAAGGAAAGTCACAAGGAAAG
Source organism: Chiloscyllium plagiosum (assembly GCF_004010195.1). Classification (NCBI taxonomy): domain Eukaryota; kingdom Metazoa; phylum Chordata; class Chondrichthyes; order Orectolobiformes; family Hemiscylliidae; genus Chiloscyllium; species Chiloscyllium plagiosum. The sequence goes on along the minus strand of NC_057746.1, from coordinate 28,977,608 downwards.
CAAGAAGCTGGATCTCTGACGGTGATATTTGATCTCTCCCCAGCTCCAGCCTCTCTGACTCTGGATCCAAACACAGCGCATCCCCTGCTCATCCTGTCTGAGGACCGGACCAGTGTGAGACTCGGAGACACAGAGCAGCCGCTCCCTGACTCTCCGGAGAGATTTAATTCCTGGCTCTGTGTCCTGGGATCAGAGGGATTCACATCAGAGAGATTCACATCAGAGAGACATTACTGGGAGGTGGAGGTGGAGGTGGGAGGGAAGACGGCGTGGAGAGTGGGAGTGGTCTGAGAGTCTTCCAGGAGGGGATAGGATTCTGGAATGTGGAGCTGATTCCTGGAGATAGTTATGTTGCCCCCACATGGAATCCCCTCTCCCTGAGTGTGAATCCCCGGAAGATCGGGGTTTTCCTGGACTATGAGAGTGGACAGGTGTCATTTTACAATGCGGACACCATGTCCCATCTCCACACTTTCACTGAGAGGGTCTTCCCCTTGTTCCATTCGGAATGGAATGACAGCGGGAAAAACTCCCCCCCCCCCCCCCCCGACAATCTGCGGGATTAAAGGGCACTGACAGATCCATCCCATAATTTCATCCCGTCCTACTGCTTCCTGCCAGCTGTAAACTGATGGGGGTCAGTCTCAGTCTGGGGGAAAGAAGGAGGGGGAGAGAAGAAACAAATAGAAGCTCAATTGTAGAGAGGGACTGACTGGGTAGAGTGAGCTGTGAGCTGCAGGAACCCGGGGACCTTCCTGCCTGTAATGTTGCTCCACAGGCGGGAGGTGGCGCTACATGACATATCTTGGCAGGGCCGCGGCTGTCCTGTTCTCAGTAAATTGCACAAATAAAGCTATTTTTAAACTAAAAATAGATTTGAGGTATAACTTCATCGCAGGGGCCTCACGGCTAAAAACTCGAAGCACTTAACACCGTTATCCTGAGTTCTTTAAACAATTTATCCTTTTAAAGTATGATGCGGAGATGCCGGTGTTGGACTAGACCTTTTGCTCTAAATTCTGTGTCCCATGATCCTGCACCACCAGCTCCCTGACGACGCAGCAGATCTCCCAAATCTTGCACTTCCAAATAAACCTGTCAGACTTTCACCTGGTGTTGTGTGATTTAAAAAAAAAACTTTTTTAAAGTTAAAGGGTTTCTGAATCTATTGTGGTGAAAGCAACAAATACTGGACCTTACAGCGGATCAGGCAGTATCCATGGAGAGAGAACAAGCTCAAAAACCTCTTTTTCTGGCAGTGAGGTCCTGGTCCTCAGCCGCCGGGTGCAAACCCTGTCCATTATTCTCCTTCCATTACTTTACATCTCTGGCCCCTAGTATTTGCCCTCTGTCTATACTCTTTATCTGGGCCTCACAATTTTATACACCGCATATCATCCATCTCTTCCGCCTACTCTATTTCAAACAAGCCTCTCCCATAATTAAAATTCTCCAGTTCCATAACACTGTTTTAAATCTCCTCTGCACCCTTGCTGATGTGATCACACGCTTGCTGTAATTAGTCAAGATTCCCGAGAGAGCACTCTGAAATCTCACTAACAGTTAATCAGTAATAATTTACATTCCTTTACTGGCTGCAACCAAGACAATAGCCACTTTGCACAATTGGTAGGATGGCTGGCTTGCCTTACAAACTGATGCGACATTTTAGTTGGTTGAAGTAACTGTGAAGGACTTCCCTTCTCAACCTTTCCCCTTTCCTAAAGCATGGTGGCCGTCAGATTAACTCACCACCAGGTGTCCCTCTCTCATGAGAGAGCGGTACTATTTGCCAGCCCTGCTATCTGCAGAGACCTATGCACATGTTTCCACTGTAATGTTCATTTGTTGTGTGTTCCCACCTTCCCCACACACATGTCCTCACACTTTGCGAGACTGAATCTTTGTCACTTTCTGTACTTTTGTCTTGGACATCAGGCCAACATTTGGGGATAAAATCAAGAAGCAATTTCTAATGACAAAGGCTAGTGGAAATTTGGAACTCACTATCCACGATCCTTTGTGGGGAGCCAGTCACTTGAAAGCCTCAAGATTGATATTGACAGGTATACCCTACACATATTTTATTAAGTTTCTGACTCAGCACAACTGAATCAAAGTTTGCAGTTACTACTCAGGCAATATCTCTCCTAAAAAAAAAAGATCAGCACTGAAGATAGCACATAATTTAATAGAAATGTTATTATAGATAAATTTGAAAAGTTATCATCTTGAGGGCAGTCAGGGATATGAAATAAATGCTGGCCTTGCCAGTGATACTCAGATTGCTTGATTGATTAAATATTTGAGAACACAAGACCTTTAAAAATTCCCTTTGCACATTCATTCAGATGTGGTCAATGTTTTTAGTCTCTACTTTGAAATATTGAGTTATCAATACTCATAATATTGTAGTTATTTGTAATTAGTCCGTTCAGACATGCTGTGACATAACTCTAGAGCCAGAGGGCTTTGAACCCAGACATTCTGGCTCTAATATAGGGGCACCATGTCAGATGGTGAAGTCTGAAAATTAGGAATTAAGGGTCTAATGATGACCACAAAAATCATTAACAATTGTCAGAAAACTTCACCTGATGAAGGAGCAGCACTTGTGATTTCAAATAAACCTATTGGACTATAATCTGCTGTAATATGACTTCTGACCTTATCCATCCCAGTCCAACACAGGCACCTCCAAACTTTGGGAAGGAGACTGCTGTCCTTACCTGGACTGCCCTATATTTGACTCAGTTTCCCCAGCGATTTGGTTGATTTTTAATTGTCCTCTAGACAAACAGGGATGGACAATAAATGCTGGTATAGCTAGTGATGCCCACTTCCCATGAATGAATAAGAGACAATTTTAATCCAAGCTTCCTTCCCAGGTACTCAACACATGCCCTCCCACTTGATGTGATCCCATTTGCAAATAGTTGCGATTCATTCAGCTTTGTCATTCAAGTCATGAATAGATATTATGAATAGTGCATTGTAAATAAAAACATTACAAAATTCAATGCATTACATAGAAAGAGTAGTCATCTTTTAAATCCTGTGAGTGCAGAGTGTATGGCACAACAGGATTTACATAGAACAGCCTCATTGTTCCTGAATGGACTAGATGGTATTCAGTTCATATTCAGGGACAATGCGTCCTTGTTGAGCTGAGTAACATTACAATTTTTTTCTCTTCTTTCACAGAACTTAACATTTAGTTCAGCCGTTCTCAACAGGAGCCATGTGGCCTCCTTAGGCCCACATTTAAAGGGGGCCACAGACTGAAAACTGTGAGAAGGGGAGCCCCAAAGGTTTGTGGGGCCTTGCTAACTGAACTGATGAAATGTCCGAGCAACAACCTTCATTGGCGTCCATAGTTTCCCTCCTATTTGTAGTATCTTTCCAACACAACATTTGAATTTGCTGCACTTGGTAAATTAACTGCTTAAGCTCCTGTCACACACCTCGCTTCAGAATCAGTCGCGAATCAGACAGCACCAGGTCATTATATTCAATCAAGGGTTCTCGCATCCATTACCATCGTACTTCATTATCTGAAGGTCAGCCTGTCTTGCTTGGCCTTTTTTATCCTAGTTCATTTGTTCATTATTTTCCTTGGAGAAGAGCCTTATGATTATTATTTTGTTTTTCAGAAATAATTTTATCCACAAGTTCCTTGGCAAAAAGAAAGTATCGGCAGTATTTAGTGGAACAGCTGTCGTACAGTTTCATCGCATCTCCGCAAAACCCATCTTTGCCCATGTCTTGGAACAGCATGACAATGTTGTCAAATGAGAGCAGAGCATAGAGGGCAGAGCACAGAGGGCAGATTACAAGGGTTACACCCAAAAACTTGACTTCTTCCAGCCTCCTTCCTGACTAATTTAGATTGCAGCATGCAAGATTTCTTGTCTTTCAATGAGAATTCCTTGGCTTGCGACCGGCGTGATGGTTCTTTCTGCATCAATTTTCCTCAAGGCAACTCAGAAAATCCTCAGAGAATGAGCTCTTTGTGGATGGCTTCACTTCAAAAATTGGGGGTCTAATGTCCAAACATCAAAGAATTTGACCAAGCCTTTGCCCTTAGAACCTGGCCATATTAGATTCCTGGTCAATATGCAGCCTGACCTTGGTCATTGCTTTCCCATCAACTTCATGATTATAGACCATTTGAAAGGTACTTTAAAAGCATAGACCCTTCCAGAGCACTTGTTAGCAAGTGACACTGGTAAAATTAATGTGCCGGTCTTAACCATGTTAATGTTTAATGAGACAGCAGTTCACTAGTTCTTGACTGGACAGACAGTTAAGGGTGACTTGTCCCAGCCAGGCCAAAAGAATGGGTAGACCTTTTCTGAGAAGTTGACTTGAAATGTGTAAAGATGGAACATGTCATCGGCATTGAAAAAAGACACCCTTCCTGCCTCCACCTCCAGGAACACCCCGATCGTTCCAGGACTGGTCGTTACCGTGACTTTGGAGCGTTGCGCATCACTTATTCCATATGGCTCACCATCCTTCCCAATCGTCCAGAACCCAGCATCGGCGCACAGGTCAGGCATGCCCTTGCGCTGCACTGAGCTTTTGGTGACACCTACATCCCAGTAGGACTTGTCAGCCACCTTCACCTCCCAGTAGTGGGCCCCTTCCGTGAAACCATCTGCGCCCAGCACATAAGGGACAGAGTCAAACCGCTCCGGGTTGTTGGGGACATCCTGTGCATCTCCGGCTTGCACACTCAGCCTGTCTGGAGACACCATCAGACATGTGTTGGCTGTTTCAGGGTCCATCTTTACATGGGCTAGGAAAGAACACAAGAAGGTGAGAAATAGAAGCAAGAACAGACTGCACAGCCCCTTGAGTTTGCTCCATTGATCAGTACGATCATAGCACCCCCATAGTATGGAAAGAGGCCATTTGACCCATCATGTTACTACTGATCCTCTCAAAAGCATCCCATCCATAAACAGACCTTGATCCCATCTGCATAATTCTGCATACAGCATGACCAATCCACCCAGCCTGCACATCTCTGGACTGTCACAGGAAACTGGAGCACCCAATAGGAAACCCAAGCAGCCGTGGGAAGAACACACAAATGCCACACATCACTGATCTGTCTCCCAAGTTACTTCACTATCCACCAAATCTCAATCCCCTTGTCTCTGAAATAGCCTAGAGATCAGTCAGTCAATCAGCTCAAGAGAAATTAGGCATGGACACCAAATGCCAGCTTCAACAGCAAGGCCCACCTCCCATGTCAGCAATATCCTGACAAAAGCTCTATCAATTGCACCCTTGAATGTATTCAATGATTGGGCATCTCCTGATCTTTAGGCTACAGAGTTCTGAGCATTAATAAATCTCAGAGTAAAAACATTTCTCCTCATCTCAATCCAAAATATCTGACCCCACCTACCTTTTCAAGTCAGGCAGCGGCTAGCACTGCGGACTCAGCACCAAGACCCAGGCTCGATTCCACCTTGGATGGCTGTCTGTGTGGAGTTTGCATGTTCTTTCTATATCTATGTGGGTTTCCACTGAGTGCACCAATTTCCTCTCACAGTCCAAAGTTGTGCAGGTTAGGTGGATTAGCTAAAACTTGCTCTCAAGTTTTGAGAAGATTTGTAGCTCAGGTTAAGGTTCTGGAAGTAGGTTTGCTCACTGAGCTGGAAGGTTCATTTTCAGACATTTTGTCACTGCACTACGTAACATCGTCAGTGAGCCTCCAGATGAAACACTGCTGGTGTAGCCCACTTTCTACTTATGTTTTTGGGTTTCCTTGGTTTGGTGACATCATTTCCTATGATGTCGCCATTTTCTGTTCTTTTTCTCAGGGGATGCTAAATGGGATCCAAGTCAATGTGCTTGTTGATAGAGTTCCAGTTAGAATGCCATGCTTCTCATAATTCTCGTCTGGCTTGTCATGGATGGATGTATTATCCCAGTCAAAGTGGTGTCTTTCCTCATCTGTATGTAAGGATGCTAGTGAGAGCGGGTCATGTCTTTTTGTGGTTATTTGATGTTCATGTATCCTGTATTCAATGAACACAGTCTGCTGATTTTTCAGCTACAAACCCAAAGAAGCAGTCAAAACACGGCCAGAAACCCGAGCCACTCTCCCCTACATCAAAGACATCTTGGAAATGACTGGCAGACTATTCAGACCCCTTGGCATCATGGTAGCCCACAAACCCACCAGCACACTAAAACAGCAACTAATGAACTTGAAAGACCCTAAACAGACAATAAGCAAAACCAATATCATTTACAAAATACCTTGCAAGAACTGTAACAAACACTACATTGGACAAAAAGGCAGAAAACTAGCCAGCAGGATACATGATCATTAACTAGCCACAAAAGGATGTGACCCACTCTCACGTAGTGTCCTTACATACAGATGAGGAAGGACGCCACTTCAATTGGCATAACACATCCATCCTAGAATAAACCAGATAGAGACATGCACAAGAATTCCTAGAAGCATGGCATTCCAACCGGATCTCTATCAACAAACACATTGACATGGATCCCATTTACCAACCCCCTGATAAAAAGAAAAGGAAATTACATCACCACAGGTAATGAAATCACCAAACCTAGGAAACCCAAACACAAAGAGAAAGTGGGCTTCACCACCAGTGCTTCATCCAGAGGCTCACTGATGATGTTACCTAATATGGTGATGAAACATCTGAAAAATGAACCTTCTAGCTCAGTGAACAAATCGACATCCAGAAACCTGCTCTATTATGTCTAGGGATATGCAGGCTAGGTGGAGTTTAAAAAAATGTATTTGTAGGATGTGAGCACTGCTGGCTGACAAACATTTATTACCCATCCCAAGTTGCCCCTAAATGTGTGAAGGTGTAAAGCCTTCTTGAACTTCTGCAGTCCACCTGCTGTAAGTAGATCCACAATGCCATTATGGAGGACATTCTGGGATTTCGACCAAGCGACAATGGCAATACAGGGCGACCCCATATCCATGGGTCTGGTTACCATGGTTTCACGCAGCCCGAACATATAAAAGGGAACCTTCCACAACGAGGGACAAGGAGTCTGCCAGGAAGATACATTTCCCTTTTAAATGAATGGCTCCATTTCTACCCGCGGTTTCAGCCTTCTGCAATAAATCCTGGAATGGATCCCTCCCGGTTACGAGGGGACTACTGTATATTTCCAAGTCAGGATAGAGAGTGGCTCAGAGGGGAGCTTGGATTGTTGTGTTGCACCCATGGATCTGCTACCTTGTCCTTCTAGATAGTTGTAGGCTTAGAAGGTGCTATCTTAGGATTTTTTGGTGAATTTCTGCAGTGCACCTTGTAAGATAGTACACACTGCTGGTACGGAGGTAGAGAAAGTAGATGATTGTGGGTGTAGTGCCAGTGCAGCAGGGCTGCTGTGTCCTGGATAGTGTCAAGTTTCTTGAGTATTGTTGGAGTTGCACCCATCCAGGGCAAGGGCAGAGTATTCTACCCCACTCCTGACTTGTAACTTTATGGACAGGCTTTAAGGATGACATTAGCCATGGTAAATGAGGGGTTACCGGGATAGGGCAATGGGCCAGATCCAGATGGGATGCTCTTTGAAGGGTCACTGCAGGCTCTGAGCAGAATTGGCTTTTTCCATAGTGTAAGGATTAGACTCACTAGCCAGGGAACCAGCTTCACAGTGTTTACTCTGCCAAGCCTTCTCAGAAATATATATATTTCAAAGAGGTTCCTTCTCATTCTTCTGAAGTCTAAAGGTTACCAGCTCAAACTTCAATCACATTTTCAACAATACTGCCAACATTTAGGTCTTTGGTCATGAAGAATTTTCCCAAGGGTGTGAAGAATGTTCTGCAAATATATCCCATTTTATCACTGACTGATTTTGCACAACACGAATTGGTCAAAAGATTGCTAGGCCTGTTGCAAACAGTTCAAAATAAGTTTTCCACATCCATTGTGAAGGACGTTTTCACCATCACAAAGAATTATAAAAGCCACGTATTGAAAGCATTTCCATTGAGAGCTCTTTCACCATTGCCAGCTTATTTACCACCCTGTATTTGCAAGCCTCAGAAAAATATATCCATCAAAGGGTGTGATTCTGCTATTGGAAATAATTTGGTAAATAATTCAGATGGTGCTACAAGTTATACCAGAGACCAATTTAAGATCATCAGCTGGGCACATACAACCAGATGCATTTAAACATGCTGGAAGTTACACATATAAATACACAAGATCCTATTGCATGTCAGTAACAAGAATTTGTGCATATATTTCACTTTTGGTCATAAATCCAGGTTCACAGAGGCAACCAATCCTCTGCTGTATTTCCAGGCAACTCCCTGACCAATCAGAATCCACCAGCCTCACCTCTACACCAAAGATGACCCAACCAATTTGCATCTTCCTGTATAAAACGCCTGTCGTGATTCTGTTGCTGCACCCAAAGTCCAGCAAAGGTGAGATCATATCCTTCTGGGTTAGTTTGAAAAAAAAATTGAGGAATAAAAATGTGATGTCAGACAAAATGCCAATAGAGCTGTCAAACTGTCTTAAACTCCTGAGGAGGTCTTATGGTACAATGGGTCACTTCACAACTTGTATCTGTTGAATTTGCACTATAACACGACCTAGGAAATTGATAAGTAATCTTGTAAATCCTTCTGATGATCCAAAAGATGGTGGTTAGGGCAGTATCGTGTGAGGTCTTACCTACATTGACAATCTTACCTGCATAGCTCCGTATCCTGTTCCACTCTGCAAAAGTAACACAGAAATAGTAACTGAAGATAACTAATAAACTGTAGTACTCTCAAAACACGACAACATTCAAAGTACATTGTGGCTTTCAGTACACCAAGGATCTGACATTGACCCACAGTGGGTAGCGAAAGGCAAAGACATTGACCCACAGTGGGTAGCCAAAGGCAAAGGCGCACATGCACGCACACACACGCAATTAACACTGGGCTAACATCAAAAAAATATACAAACGTTGATAGATTCTTGGAGTCATAGAGGTGTACAGCACAGAACAAACCCTTCAATCCAACTCATCCATACTGACCAGAAATCCTAAATTAACCTCTTCCCATTTGCCAGCATTTGGCATAAATCCCTCTAAACCCTTCCTATTCATATATCCACCCAGGTTTCTTTTAAATGCTGTAACTGTACCAGTCTCCATCATTTCCCCTAGTAACTCATTCCATACACACACCGCCCTCTGCAATGAAAATGTTGCCCCTTAGGTCCCTTTTAAATCTCACTTTAAAGTTATGCCTTCTAGTTTTGAAATCCCCCACCCTGGGGAAAAGACCTTGGCTATCCCCGCCCTTCATGATTTTATAAACCTCTAATGTCACCCCTCAGCTCCTGATGTGCCTGAGAAAACAGCCCCAGCCTATTCAGCTTCTCCCTATGGCTCAGTCCCTCCAACCCTGGCAACATCCTTGTAAATCTTTTCTGAACTCTTTCAGGTTTCACAACATCCTTCCGATAGGAGGGAGATCAAAATTGCACACAATATTCCAAAAGTAGCCTAACCAATGTCCTGTACAGCCGCAACTTGACCTCCCAACCCCAATACTCAATGCAGTGACAAAAAAAAAGAAAAGCATACCAAATGCTTTTTTCACTATCCTATCTATCTGCGATTCCACTTTCAAGGAACTACAAACCTGCAACATAAGGTCTCTGTTCAGCAACACTCCCCGGGACCGTTCAGTGTATATGTTCTGCCCTAATTTGACTTTCCAAAATTTGGCACCTCCCATTTATCGAAATTAAACTCAAGAACCATTGTCACTCCTCAGTATAATAGCCCATCTAATCCCAGTTCTATTGTATTCTGAGGTAATGTTCTTCGCTGTCCACAAGACAACCAATTTTGGTGTTATCTGTAAACATACTGACTATATCTCCTGTATTCATATCCAAATCATTTGTACAAATGACAACTGAAGATTCTTTTCATTGTGCATTCACACAGGTATCATACCTGACTGGACCAGAGGTCTCCATTGCTCTGAAATGAAACAGTGAAGAGAAAATGTGTGAATAAAACCCACTCAATACACTTAACGCTATCAACAAATTTTGCTTTCACGCCAGGGTTTTCTTAAAGAATAAAGCCAAATCCATTTTAAGTATGGCAGCAATAACTAACGTATTATTAAGAAAATCTAGCCAGGATGTGAAGTCCTGATCTATTGCCAGCATTTCTGATCAACAAATACCTGCGCTAGCAGTTCCCATTCTATTTTTCTACATCAACAGTCAGACTGTGATTGCAACATCTGGCCATCTAGTGGCACTACAGAGCAAGTTAACTGAAGCTCCCTGCTCAACTCCCACCAATATTTTCATATTTGGTAAAGAACACGCAAGGGTATATTTTCTGAGAAGCACTGGAGGATTAGCCTCCTGCAATAGAACTGCCTGAGTTTCCATCTTGAACGAAATTTGAAGGGACGAAAATTGGACCCATTGCCCAGCAACACCTTATAAAAGCTAGCTTTGTCTTCCTGCTGCAAAGTAAATACCCAATCCATGTTTATTAACTGGGACGTGATCAATTCAAAGTGAATCCAGACTCTATAATTTTAGTTAAAAATGAGGAGGCCCAGATCACTTTCTACAAAGTTGCCGTTTACAGACATGATGATCTCTAGATGTTCAATCTCTCATGAGTGCCTGCAGCTCTGTCTAGAAATCTGTTTCAGTAAACAAGTTATTTGTAACACCAGGAGGGAGACTAGTCAATCCCAGATTATTACACCCAACTGAGGGAAAGCATGGTGCAGACTTGAACCTGTTTTTTTTTTATGCTCAATTACTAACTGCAGCTGAGCTGAAGATGAAGGCACATTTTTACTGACAGCTAACTCACCAAATTCAGTGCGTAGCTTCTGATATTCTGTGAATAAGGAATGATCAGAAATGGTTAAAGCAAAGAGCTGACATCTTCAAATAAACAATTGACTATACACTTACCAACACATACAAATTTTATTATCAGTAGTTATTTCCCAAAGCTGATTTCAAACAAAAAATGAACCGACCTGTGTTCATATACTGCCTTTGGGCACCAAGTGATTTACAAGGAGATGGTACAAAAACAATGAAATAGGTTTGAAACATTAACTTAGTTTTTCCTCTTTCAACTGATGTTCCCTGGACTGCTGAGTTTCTTTGTTTTAGATCACTAACCAATCATTTTGTGAAAAGAAGGAGAGATAGATGTAGAGATTGGGGGTGGGGGGGCAGGGGAGAGATGGAGAACTGGGGAGAAAACAAGCAGGAAGAGGAGAGGGATGGGGAGACACAAGGAGGAAAAGAGAGACAGAGATGCAGAGACATTAGCAGAAGAGAAGGCGAAGGTGAGGAAGGAGAGCAGAAGAGAATGAATGAAAAAGGGAAAGAAAGAAAGAACCTGGGGAGCATTTGGGGTGTGGGTGTCAGAGAGAGAGACAGATAGAGAGATTCTGAGGAGCAGAAGATGAGAATGGGAGAGGAAAGCGAGAGAAAATATGAAATGCGAGTGAGGCAGAGAGACTGAGAATGAAAATTAGCAGAGAGAGAAGCATTTGCTGTCTGCTTCTGGGTTTTCAATCTGTTCCCTGTCAGAGCATGCACCATCCCAGTTCCCTCCCTGCTCCAGTGTCGAGGTGAACTTCACTTCTTCAGGCCCACACACAGTTACATACCTGCTTTCTCCGACTCCCTCTCTTCATCTGTAAGACAGAATCAAGAACTTAGCAATAGCATGGAACAATGACCCGAGTGAGATATTATACAATATTAATAAAATGGAAAATCAAGGCTAAAATGTGTGCTCCTCGACACTGGTAACGTAACTGAGCCCCAACACAGACTGAGAAACAGGCCCCCAGACTGAGCACAGACTGAGAAACAGGCCCCCAGCCCGAGCGCAAACTGAGAAACAGGCCCCTAAGCCCTGAGCGCAGACTGAGAAACAGGCCCCCAGCCCGAGCGCAGACGGAGAAACAGGTCCCCAGCCTGAGCACAGCCTGAAAAACGGGCCCCAGGCTGAGCGCAGACTGAGAAACAGGTACCAGCTCGAGCACAGAGTGAGAAACAGACTTCAGCCCAAGCACAGATAGAGGCCCCCAGCCTGAGCAGAGACTGAGAAACAGCCCCCAGACTGAGTACACATGGAGAAACAGGCCCCAGTCTGAGCACGAACTGTGGAAGAGCTGCAGTAAGTCTGCCTTTGGTTTGAATTGGCCATCGACAGAAATAAAAATTCTGATTAAATTACTTACCAACTTGTTTCTTAAATTGTTCATGTTCTGTAATAGATAAGGGAGAGGCATTAATCACAAATTTGAATTTCACAATGTCTCAACCTTCTTTTTCTGCTATCTTTTGTTGTCCTCTGTGCTCTAGATTGACCTCTGTGCTCTGAGCTCAGTCTCCATTAGCCAGACTCACTCGGTCTGGGAGGAACCAGCAGTAGCCCATGGAAGCATCTACCACCACAAACTGGAGCAGTGGATAGTGCAACACCAATCCAATCGACGGTTCTCAGTATCATCTGTACCCACACAGCAAACCCCCAGCTACAGCAGGAATCATCGACCTGAATACCACGGCAAGCATTGGGTCAGGCCAACATTGGCATCATCTGGGGAGTGAAGAGTTCATGCTATTGGAAAGATGTTGTGAAATCTGAAAGGGTTGAGAAAAGATTTACAGGGATGTTACCAAGGTTTGAGGATTTGAGCTATAGGGAGAGGCTGAATAGGCTGGGTCTGTTTTCCCTGGAGGTTTATAAAATCATGTGGGGCATGAAGAGGATAAATAGACAAGATCATTTAAACCTTAAGATTTAAAAGGCACCCAAGGGGAAATGTTTTCACGCAGAGGGTGGTGAGTGTATGGAATGAGCCATCAGAGGACATGGTGGGGCTGGTACAATTACAATATTTAAAACAAATCTGGATGGGTATATGAATAGGAAAGCTTTAGAGGGATATGGGCTAAATGCTGGCAAATGGAACTTGATTATTTTAGGATATCTGGTTAGCATGGACGAGTTGGATTGAAGGGTCTGTTTCCATGCTGTACATCTCTCTCACTCTATGCCTTTTCCCTCAGAGTAGAGACAAAACCCAGAAGACATGAAGCAGCTGGAACACGAACAGATGTTCAGTAACACGGGGAAACAACTCTCCAGGAAGGAATGGTCAATATCTTGGTCAAAGTGACCACTGCCCAGGAATGGGAACTCTCAGAATTACACAATGTGTGGATTATTTAAATGTCTTTGAATTTAGAAAATAAGTTGATAGGGTTGTTAAGAAGGCGTATGGTGTGTTGGCTCTCATTAGCTGGGGGATTTAGTTTAAGGGCTGCAAGGTTATGCTGCAGCTCTACAGAGCCCTGGTTAGACCACACTTGGAATATTGTGTTCGGTTTTGGTCACCTCATTGTAGGAAGCATGTGGAAGATTTAGAGAAGGCGCAGAGGAGATTTACCAGGAGGCTGCCTCAACTGGAGGGCATGTCTTTTGAAGAAATGTTGAGGAAGCTAAGGGTTTTCTCATGGGAGCGAGGAAGGGTGAGAGGCGATTTGATAGAGGTGCACAAGATGATGACAGGCAGAGACAGAGTGAATAGTCAGAGATTTTTTAGGACAGAAATGGCTATCACAAGGGGGTATAATTAAGGTGTTTGGAGGGAAAAAAAAGTGAGGGATGGGGAAGGCCTGTTTGATTGTTCCTCCAATTCCTCACAACCAAAGTCATGTGACCAAACCTCCAGAAGTGCATCAAACCAGAGTTGATAACACATCTGCTGTCCCTCTCCTCCAGCAGAAATTCCTCAGCTCCCTGCTTACCTGCAATAATGATGGCCATTTTCTTTTCTGTAAAAAAGGAAAAGAAAGAGATGTTAAAGCATAGAACCTTCTAGAAGATGCCACCACTTGCAAGGCTTCTGGAATGAATGTGGTGAACATTATCCAGGTCTACCCTCGCCCTGCACAGGTCAGTGATGAGATTACCCAGTCCACCAGGTTAGGTACAGGATAAAAACTATCCTTCTACCCTGTCCCATTAAATACTTCCAGCATAACACAATTAGATATCAAGTGAAGCTCCCTCAAAACCATCCTATCAAACACTCCTGGGTCAGGGAAAATACAGGGTTAGAATCAGATTGAAGGTCTGTCTATACCACCCCCATCAAAAATTCCCAGGAGGTACAGCATAGTTAGGAACAATGTAAATCTTCTTGTTCTTTACTGTTCCATCAAATACTCTCAGGAAATGCAGATACGGACTAGATATAGCACAAAGCTACCTCTGACTGTTGGCATCAAACACTTTGGTATATCCAGTAAAACTAAACCCATTAAGCTGAAAGCACCAGGAATAAACTTGGGGTATTTCGCCACATTGCCTTTAGTTTCTCATGACCAATGCGATGCTGGTGAAGAAAGCTGTGCTGAACATGAGCTGCGAACCCAAACCCAGAGAGAAAATGCTTTGGAAATGATCTCTTACCGTACAACTGCTGGAGTTCTTCACATTCTGAAGAGAAAAACAGACAAGAGCAAAATTTGTCATATGCAGAACAAAGCAATGTAAAATCAGATCATTGGTTGTAGCAGAAATGTCACTGAAAAAAATCCCTGAAATCATTTCTCAGAGATATTTTTAAGTTTAGACAAAAAAAACTTTTTAAAAATAATTATTATATGAGTAATTCTTGCATAGCATTGCTCACCTATCAGATAATACACTGCGTATACATTTAGAGAGTCTGTTTTTCTTCAACTACATCTCAAAATGCTTCAAATATTACATTTAAAAATATCAGCTACACAGTGAGGTATTAGGTCAGATGACTAAAGGCTTTATCAATGAGGGAGGTTTTCATGGGACCGTGTTTAAAGAAGGAAATTGAGATTTGGGTAGGGGTGTAGTGTTTGGAACTGAAGCAACTGAAACCGTTCTCTCCAATGAAGGAACAATTATAATTTTTGGTATGCGAGAGGCTAGAATTAAAGGAGCACAGGAATGTCAGAGTTACAGAGCAGAGAAGGCAAGGACATGAGGGGATTGAGTGGGAAATTAAGAATGGAGACATTTTTCAACTAGGAGCCAATGTAGGTCTACAAACATGGGTGTGGAACAGGGGTTAGTGAAAACATAGAGTGCTGGATGGCCACAAATTTACAGGCTAGACTGTGAAAGCCCAGTCAGAGGGTGTTGAATGAGATGAAACTGTGTTGTCAGGAATGCATTTTTCCTCACATCAGAATGTCAAAGACTAGAAATGACTAGAAAATAATGAAATATGGGAGACGTTATTTGACTATTTGTAGAATTGTGAAGAGAATCGATTATGAAATCAATGACTGATTCACAAACACATGTCCTGATAAAAAAATGTGTAACTCACTCAATCTCAGGGAGCAGGAGGAGTGTGTGTTCATGGGAAGATTAAATCTTCCTTCTGAATAGAAGCCTGTGATTAACTCCAGGCATCCTGCTCAGGTTTTATGAGCCTTTTTATCAAAGTTGCAAAGACAACAAAATCATAGGAATCTTTTCTTTCCTACAGTGTGGGAACTGGCCCTTCAGCCCACCAAATCTACACCGACAATCTGAAGAGTAACCCACCCAGACCAATTACCCTTGACTAATGCACCTAACTGACACATCCCTGAACACTATGGGCAATTTAGTACAGCCAATTCACCTAACCTGTACATCTTTGGATTGTGGGAGGTAACCCACACAGACACAGGGAGAATGTGTAAAGTACACACAGACAGTTGCCCGAGGCTGGAATCAAACACAGGTCCCTAGCGCTGTGAGGCAGCAGTGCTATCCACTGGGCCACCGTGCCACCCTCTGCAGAGTAATTTTGCCGTTCACTCTCTGATTAGACTCTATCCTCATAAATCCAGTGCCTCTTAAAACTGATGCTAAGTCTGTCCTAGCATTTGCTGGCAGTTTCGATCAGTGAGCATTTTGGAAAGTAGTGAACACACCAGACTTGCTGCAATATTAATAAATAGTGATTTAAAGAGGAGTGTATTTCTAGATATCCACAGATTCCCAGCTCCGGGATTTGTTCGCATCAACTCAAGAAATTCCTGGAAAGTCTGCTTCTCAAGGATCCCAGTTCTGAGATCAATGAACATAACTAGCTCACAGTGAAGAAGTGACTGAATTAACTCATCCACTTCACATCATTTAATGTTCATTTACAATTTAATGTTCATTTTGATGGAACAGTTTGGGTGATATGGCCATTAACAGTTATTTACAAACCTGTTAACTTGTCTTCAGACGGGCTGATGCTGAAATGAAACATTACAATCCAAACAACGTGTGTTCACATAACTCACCTTTTTTCCCTGCTTGCTTCGCGTTCTCTGAAATGGAATAAACAAACAACGATGTGATCCTGAGTCGACAGTAACCAGGTCAAAGTCTGTCCTCCTCTTGCTCCCAGAAAGGCAGAGGCCCAAACCCACTCCTTCACTCAGCACCTGCTTTATGGCAGACCCATCAGGGGATTTGCAATGAGTTCTACGTTGTTCCAAGACTGTTTCTGTCCCACTAGAATCTGGTCCCAGTCAGAGTTACCATCCCGCTTTCCCATCACTCTCCCACTGTCTTGCTCTGGGGATAATCCACCCACAACTCCCTTCTATCCAATTGATTTCATGTTCTTACCTATCTCCTGGTGCAGTCTTTGATACTCTGTTAAAAAAAAACGTGAAAACACCTCAATGAGATGACAATAAAGTGACCTTGCAATATCTCGGTTTGAAATTGACTCCAGTCTTGAAACTGCACAGAAACACAATCAGGGTCTGAATGAAACCGTCCCCAGCATCCCCAGGTTTCTGATTACTAACCTTCATTCACCTTTCTCTTCTCTTGCTCTGAAAGTTTAAAAATAATCCATGTAAGAAATGGTGAAAAATACAGAGGATTCATTTAGATTTAATTAACAGTGACCATATGTCCTCCAGTGTTTTATAGAAACAGAACTGTCTATTTAATGTGTTATGGACCAGACCAAGCCTCCTCAAACATATAAAAAGATAACGTAGAGCTGAACTTTTATTTAGAGGCAAGTGTAAGGCCCTTCTTTGTAAATGTGACTTGATTGGTCAAACCAACAGGCTTTGAGAAAAACACTATTCCGACACCACAATAAAATGCAAACTCAAAACAAAGAATTGGCACAACTTTATCTCTCTTGAAGACCTAATAAAATACTAGTTAACTACTACACACCAACTGTTCCAATATTGCAGCATCCCATGAACCCACTCTTGGCGAAGGCAAATTCAGCAGAACAGTTTTTCCACACTTGCTACCTCCTCCAGTCCAGAAGAAGGGGAACCAACAGAATGAATCCAGCAGCAAAGAGAGAGGGAATGTAAGCTTTTAGTAGCAACTAAGAGAGAGCTGTATCTCGTAGCTTCACTCCAAAACCCCAACTTCAACAACTGAAAGCAAAACTAAAACGCTGGGTCGTTGTGAGCCTGACTCCATGTGCTCGGGCTTCTTCAGCTTAATTTTTTAAAGAAGAAGCTATTTACTCTGCTGTCCATGCAGCAGACACCTCGGCTCCAGGTTTACAATTCCTCTCTTCAAGAACCAGGACAGAACAAATCCCTCTCAAAGGCACATCTCATCACAAAGGAAGCATTATAGTATAGACTGATGGGCTGAAAAGCCTCTTCTGCACTGTATTCTTCTACATAGCCAACCTGTGAACAGCAAGATCCCACAAACAGTAACCAGGACAATGACCAGATCATTTCATTCCTCCGATGTTAATCGCATGATAAATATTGGCCAGGACACTGGGGAGCCCTCATCTGTTCTTCTTAGAGACACAGCATGTGCTTCCATTCATTCAAAGACCACATATTGAAGCCTAATCTAAAAGGCAGCTCCTCTGACAATGCAGCATTCCCTCAGCTCTGTGCTGGAGTGTCAACCTGGAGTTTAGTCCCCAAACCCTGGATAGGAACTTTAAGCCAAAACTTCATCATAGAACCACAATTAATTCAAGACATAAAACTCATCTTTGTAATGGAGAAAACCTGACTATTCCATCTTGCAGAACATATCGACAGTCTCGTCCTCCTTTCGCTTCTCAATGCCAACCCACCCACAGTTCTGAAAACCTTTCTTCCCGTTCAGGTCTGCGATGAGGAGAAATCTCCTCAATCTATGGGCTGTGAATCTTCTGAATTCTTTGCCTCATCAATCAAAAATGCAGGAAAATAAAAATGTAGGCTCTTTACGTGAGATATTGCAGAGAAGTCAATCCGCCAAGATCAGGCTGTACAGTGGAACAGCTCAACCTGCTCCAGCTGACTCCTGCTCTGGCTTCTCATTTTGTTCTGCACATCATTTTCGATAAAATGCGTTGAGATATTCTCAGAATGTGACAGGTGTTACAGAAAAGCAAATATTTCTTACTATTCATGCCATGAAGACCTTCAAACCCAAACTATTTGTTAACCGTTACATCACCAGGCCTAGGATTAGAGTTCTTCTCTCAAATGCTGTGACTATATTTCCACATCATTGGGTTTCCCATTCCCTTCACATTTATGTTTCAAACAGCAACTCACCCATGTCACCCAGCAGCCTTTCATGTTCTGTAATGAGTCAAAGGAAAACATTAAATCAGTGGCAGCACTTTGCAACTCACACTTATCCCTTTCCCAATCCCAGGGCAACGTGCGCCACCCAAATCACATCACCCACTCTCCCCGACTGTAAAAAGTCTTAAAAGATATAAGGGAGGGAGAGGAGGAAATGGAAAAGAGGAGGAGGGAGAAGCACACAGGAAGGAGGCGCGAGAGGAGGAGGAAGGGGGGGAAAGAGAGGAGGAAGGGGGGGGAGAGA
>NC_057746.1:28957835-28958661 GCF_004010195.1 Chiloscyllium plagiosum | reverse complement strand
AGAAGAAGAAGAAGGAGAAGAAGAAGAAGAACCCAATGTCTGGTTATCAGAGTGAATGAACTGGAGAGAAACTGGGGAGAGGGTCACTGACAGAGGATATGGACTCAAAACAATGGAAACAGAAACATGAGAGAGGTACCAGAAGGTTTTCTTTTCCCATGATTTTCAACAGGAACCTTCTGAAGGGAATCACTGAAATAGTTAAAAAGGACAAGAAGTAATTGCAGAACTATGTGGAAAGAGCGAGAGAGAGAGAAAGGCAGTGTGAGGAAGGAAGAGAGGGGGAGGAGAAAGGAGAGAGTGAGGGAGAAGTTGGGGGAGGAGGAGCATGAGAGAGAGAAAGAGGAGTAGAGAGAAGGGTGTAGAGTGGGGAAAATAGAGGGACAGGGTAGGGGGGATGGGATGGGAGTTGATGGAATGAGGAGTGCAGGTGGAAAGGGGCAAAGAGACAGAGAGGGGTAGAGAGATTCAGCTTCATTCTTTGAACCTCCAAAAATTAATTCTAAGTGAACTAGTCTCCCTTCAGAGATCTAATTGATCAAGTCTTGTTATCCCACACAACAGTCTGATAAGCCGACATTGTGCTACGTCCACAACCAGAACACCTTTAGTCTGGTAAGCAGACAAGCTGTACTCAATGCTCCAATCTCACCAAATCCCTGTACAATTAGAACGGGAAGAGAACAACGTGGAGGAGGGAAAAGTGAGAGGTGGAAAGGCAGAGACTGGGGAGAAGAGATAAGGTAAAGACAGAGAGGGGTGAGAGTGTGGAGGGAATGGGGAAGATAGGGGAAGGAGACGGTATGGGGGGGGAAAGAGAACATGT
>NC_057746.1:28956636-28957724 GCF_004010195.1 Chiloscyllium plagiosum | reverse complement strand
GCGCGGTGGGGGGAGAGAGCGTGGGGGTGGGGAGAGGAAAGCGAGTGCGTTGGGGAGGGGAAAAGAGTAGCGGGGGAGGGCAGAGAGTAGCAGGGTAGAGAGTTGGGGAGTGCAGAGAGACAATTAGGTGAGAGGAAGAAACAGAAAGGGATAGGGAGTGTCTTGGGATGGGGGTGCGGGTACCAAGGCAGTGTTTATATGCTAGAATGCCCCAGCTGGATAATTGAGGGTTGGATCAGAAACTGACCGAGGGAACCTCCCGGAGACTGGTGAGATCAGTTACATACAGGAGGGGTCGGAGCCCTCTCAGGACAGAAACAGTAAAGGTCACAGTGGGAGTGTGAAAGTCCTCAACAGTAAGAGCCAGTGTAACATCAGCACATGTCCCATAGATTGAAGAAACATCACTTACCAAGAAAACCATCAGACATCTTGAGGCCTGGCAAAGAAAACCAAATAAATTAATGAATCCAATGGGCACCATATCCTTGGGAGATACAGTCAGAGTCGGACCGTAATGAAAAGGGTCCTCATTACACTGTTCATTACAGACTTCACTAAAAATATACTCCTATTTCCCCGAAACACTAACGCTGTCTCTCTCTCTCCACAGATTCTGCCTAATCTATGCAGTGTTACAAGCACTGTCTGTTTTATTTTCTGTTAATGACTTATTAGATTCTGTTTACGAATATTCTTGAAAAACGTTCTAAGAGCTTGAGCAGAGTTTGTCACCTTGAATCTTATTCTGTAATTTCCAATGGTACCACACTGCGAGAGCAACTGCTACAACAATCAGAGCAAACAGGATCCAGAACGCTGTCAGCCATCTGGAAACACCGGGGAAGAAGGAATCTGTATCGAGAGAAAGATGAGGAGAGACAGAGACAGTCAGAGTGAGACAGAGATAGTGAGAGAATGGGAGTAAGAGACAGAGGGGGAGGACGATGGGAGGGTGATGGAGAGCATAGGAGAAAGATAGAAAAGGAAAGAGAGAGAAGGAAAGAGAGGAGGGAAGAGACAGTGTATGAGGGAGAAAGAGAAAAAGAAAAAGAGAGAGAAAAAGAGATATTGCTCATTTCATCACC
>NC_057746.1:28863860-28956610 GCF_004010195.1 Chiloscyllium plagiosum | reverse complement strand
GAATGGGCATAAAGGTGGAGGACATGGGGAGATAGAAGGAAAAAAATACAGAAAAAGAAAGAGATGAGAATGAGAGATGGAGAAAGAAAGGGGTGCGAGATGGAGGTGTGGAAGTGGGACAGGAGAGAAGGGAGAAAGAGTAAGGGTGAGAGGGGGAAAGAGAAAGGCAGAGGGAGAATGGAAGATATTAAGGGAGAGATGGGGATGGGGGAAAACAGAAAAAGGGAGACTTTGAGAAAATGAACCAGTTGCTTGAGTTAACACAAAGCCATTGGCACACCCCATTTCCAGTTTATATCACCCCTCCCCTCTCCATCCCTCCCTCCTCCTTTACTCATCTCCCTCTCCTGAACCCACCATTCCATTATTTCCCTCTCCCTCCAACAACCACTCTCTGTCCATCACCTCTCTCTCTTTTCGCAAACTCAATTCAACCCTCTCCCTCCCCACTTCTGTCATACCCTCTCCTTCCCCCAGTCTGCATCACACCCTCTCCTTCTCTCTCCATCACACCCTCTCCTTCGCTTTCTGTTGCAGTCTCTCACTCTCTCTCAAATCTCCATCACTCCCTCTCTCCTGGTAAAATGCCTTTTTTGTTGCCACGACGGGCAAGCTGTAGCCGTGAGAGGCTGACCTTGGCCCTGGTCAGAGACAAGTGGCAATGAGGAGCCTATTTCAATCACAGCATTTCCTCGGGCTTTTATATTTCTCAATAATTTGATTCAAGTCCTTTCCCCCAGCCCGCTGAGTATCTGGGAAAGTCTTCTCCCACCATGACTGACCTGCGATCTGGATGTGACCCTCCTGTGTCTCCTTCAGGATCACATTGTTAATGACACAAGTGTACTTGTTGGGGGAGTGCTTGGAGATCTTGATGGAGTTGCTGACAGTGAACAGCCCCTGAGGGTCCGGCTGGTACGTGGTTTGCTGCTGGGCCGTCACGTTCACACCACCTCCATCTACCCACAGGACGGGCGGCTGTGGGTACCACCCTTCGGATCTGCAGCCCAGTCTGATGCCAGCGCCCGTTTGGCCCTCCAGCTCGATCCTGGGCTGGCGGCCTGTACCTGCAATCACAGAGACATCAGGAAGGGGAGTAGGCCGCAAAGTCTGTCATGGCCTCCCTACACCACTCGGTCAGATTGCAGCTGACCTGTGCTTTCATAATCCCCTCCACACAGGGTAACCAGGGTTCGATCACAATCTGTCAGGGCAAGGAGGGAGGAAGAAACCACACTCAGAGAGATGAGAGAGGAACAGTCCAGACAGGAATTACCCAGGGAACAAATTAGACACCAGGGCAAAGTTTTTACAAATAACCCTTGTTTCTGGGCCTTCAAAGAGGCCACAGGATGAAGTTTTTTTAAAAAATAGTCAAGTACAACTTTTTAAATTGCATAAACATCGCAGAAATTTTTAATTCACTATAAATTCACTGACTTGCATGGATCAGAACATGGTTCTCTGGCATTGTTCTAAAGTTACTTTAACCCGATTTGAATCCAGAGTGCTCCATAGCACATAGTAGCAGAATTAGGCCATTCAGCCCATCGAGTCTGCACTGCATTCAATCATGGCTCATATGTTTCTCAACCCCATTCTCTCATCTTCTCCCTGTAACCCTTCATCCCCTTATGAGCCCATCCATCTATATGTTAAATACATTCAATGATTTAGTCTCCGCAACCATATGTAACAATGATTATCACATTCCTCCTCATCTCAGTTCTAAAAGGTTATACTTTCTCTCTTAGGCTTGCCCTTGGGTCCTGTCTCCTTTACTAGTGGAAACAACTCTTCCACGACAAATCTATCTAGGCCTCTCAGTATTCTGTAAATTTCAATCTGAAGACCCCTCCCATCCTGCTAAACTCCATCCAGTACAAGCCCAGGGTCCTCAACTTCTCCTATGTGAAAAGCTCTTCATCCCCAGGATAGTCATTATAAGTTTCCTCTGGACCTGCATCCAACATCAGTACATTTTTCCTGAGAAAAGAGGCCCAAACCACCCTACAAATTTTGAAATGAGGCCTAACCAGAGCCTTATACAGCCTCCGCAATAAATCCCTACTCTTGTATTCTACCCATCTTGAAACGAATGCCAACAGTACATTTGCCTTCCAAACTACCAACTGAACTTGCACGTTAACCTTAACCGAATCAGGAACTTGGACTCCCAAGTCCCTTTGCACTTCAGATTTCTGAAACCTTTCTCTGTTAAGAAAATAGTCTCCGCACAAAAAGTGTACAACCTCACAAGGTGGACTCGTCTCTGTTCAAAATTTCAGTGACTAAACACATTTGCAGGTGCCTATGAACTATTTAGTATTAACAACTTGCAAATGGGTTTTCCTGGAAACTTATGGAACTCAAGTCAGACCAAAGACATAATTTATTTAACAGTAAGTTAATGCTGCCCTGACAATTATGTCAAGACCAAAACTCTCGACCATGGTTTCAAAGAAGCAAAATCACAATCCCAGATGGGAAGAATGGATGGAATCCTCTGAATTTTTCCCTCTTTAAAAAGTCTTACTAACTTGGTTTCTCTCCCTGTGCAGATGCTGTCAGATTTCCAGGTTTTCTCCAGTCCGTTTTTTTTAAAAATTGTTTCAGGTTTAAACAGATTGGAGTTGTTTCTGTTGACCAGAGGCAACTGAGATTAGATTAGATTACTCACAGTATGGAAACAGGCCCTTCGGCCCAACAAGTCCACACTGACCCTCCGAAGACCAACCCACCCAGTACCATTCCCCTACATTTACCCCTTCACCTAACACTACAGGCAATTTAGCATGGCCAATTCACCTAACCTGCATATTTTTGGACTGTGGAAGGAAACCAGAGAACCAGAGCGTGCCCACGCAGACACAGGGAGAATGTGCAAACTCCACACAGACAGTCGCCCGAGGCTGGAACCGAACCTGGGACCCTGGTGCTGTGAGGCAGCAGTGCTAACCACTGTGCCGCCCCAAATTTGACAGATGGGGAGGGGTGGTGGGGGGAAAACATGATTAGAAGATACATAAAATTATGAAGAGCAGAGATTAAGGTAGACAGAAAGAAACTTATTCCCTTGGTGGAGGGTTCAATGACCTGGTGATAGAGATTTAAGGTGAAGGGCAGGAGGGTTCAAGAGGATGTCAGGAAAAATGTTTTCATTCAGAGGGTGGTGGGAATCCACAACTCACGCCTTTAGAATTATTTAGATGTGCTTTTACAGTACTGAAGCATACAGGTCTACGGGCCAGGTGTTGGAACATATGATATATCAGCAAACTTTGGCCATTTGGTCAATCGCTTATGTTCCACCATTCAATCATGACTGATATGTTTCTCAGACCCATTTTCCTGACTTCTCCCCATAACACTTGATCCCTTTGCCAATCAAAAACCTATAAACCTCTATCTTAAATACACTCAACTACTTGGCCTCCACATTAACCTCTCGTCTCTGTGCCAAGTGATGGTCCCCTTATTCTGAGTTTGCGTCCCTGTGTTCTACATTCCTCAAATAGACTCTCAGTGTTGATCCTGTCAGGGTCTCAAACTATTTTTGCTCTATCAGGGTTTAGAGGAATTTTAATCCTTCACCTTAATAAACCCTTCACTGAGGAGGTCAAACAGGGTGTTTCCAAAATGGTCACTGACCTGCCACATTCAGCGTGAGTTTGACCTCATGGTGTTTTTCATCAGATGCCACAAAGCACTTGTACTGTCCCCCGTCAGAGACTTGGACATCCTTGAGCCTGAGGGAGAGATTCCCTTGCGCCACTTCATTGAGAAACAGTTCAGTCCGGCCTCTGTAGGCCAAAGGCTGGAATGTCAAATCATCTGCTCCCTCCTTGTACATGTGGACAGGTGAGTTGTAGCCATTGACTGTATTGATCCAGCGGACTTCCATATTCTTTGGGGCTTTGGCTGGCACCAACTGACAATCCAGGACCACGTTTCCCTTGACAACCCCTATGATAGCGTTAGGTGGTCCTGTCACTGCAAAATCTGTCACCGCTTCTGCAGTAACCACTGGAGAGAGAGTCAGATCAACTGGTCATCGCTTAGATCACAGCTGTATATTAACATTTGTAACAGAGTAAGAGGGCGAGGCAGAGAGGGAGGAACAGAGAGGGAGAAATAGAGTGGTGGAAAAGGACAGACAGAGGGACAGTGAGGGATAGAGGCAGAGATTGGAGACAAAGAGACAAAAACAAAGTGAGGAATAGATAAACATGAAGAGTGAGAAACAGAAGAAATTCTAGCTCAGGGTTCAATGACTTGTCAAGTGATCCCAACAGCAAAATACAAAAGAGCAAACGGGTTTTTGTATCTTGCAGATGTATTTCCCTACCATGAAAGATCCAAACGAGAATCCAGAGCAGAAGAAACATTCCAGAAATCCAGTGTCAGGAGACGCAAGAATAATGTGTTGTACCTGTTAAAAATATTACCAGACAGTTTACATCAATAACACTGGGGAGAGTCAGCGTCAGAGCAATTTAAGGGCACACTGGGCAATCAACTAGAACAGCAACATTTGGGTATCTACATCAACATGTGCTGACATATACACCCAGTACTGAAACATACATTCACTAACAAACACATACCGGCTTCCACATAGGTCCATTCCCAAGTAGCCTTCCCAACTTTCATAATTTTCTCCTCTCTCTTAATAATTTTTCACAAATTATTCATCTATGTGACTCTTCCAAAACTGGAAAATAGTAGAGATTAGAGAGACTGAAATTGCTTTCCTTGGAGCAGAGGAGATTCAGCAGACACATGATTGAGATGTAACAATGATGAGGAACATAAACAGGGTAAACAGGAAGAAACTTATCGCCTTGGTGGAGTGATCAATAACTCCACCAGTGGTTTAAGTGATCAGTGGTTTAAGGTAAAGGGCAGGATGTTTAGATGGGTGTAAGGAAAATCCTTTTTACCCAGAGGGTGGTAGGAATCTGAAATGCATGGTAAAGGCAGAAATCCTCATAACTTTTAAGAAGTATTTAGATGTGCACTTGCAATGTCAAGGCATATAAGGCCATGTACTGGAAAGTGGGATTAAAACTGGTGGCTGTTTCAGACCAATACCAACTCAATGGGCCAAGGTACCTTTTACTCTCCTATAGACCTTGAATACTTCAGTTTCAAATAACAATTTAATACACCTCACTCTATCACAATTATTATTGCTTGTGCAGATAGCGATTAAGCTCATCTAAGTGAATGGTGCAGGATCACATCATGTGAGATTTATTAAACAATCAATTGTGCATCACTGGGTACACATTTTATAAAAAGAAGTGTAGATTGACATGAAATTACAATCTGCATCAGATTATTCCCCCAATATAAAATAATTCTATAATGATAAATGCAGAATCTTTATTCATACCAATGCACCATATTTATTTTCAAAACTTAATTGCTACGGAGCAGTGGGTGCATAAGGATAACCATAATGAGAAGAAAAGTACTGGAGGGACTGACATCTCTGAACGTGGGTAAACCAAGAGACCAAGTAAGATTTTCAATAAAATCTCATTGATCAGAGCACACCCCCAATACTGCAGCACTCCCTCAGTACTGCACTGGGGTGTCAGCCTGGGTGTTATGGTCAAGTCCTGGAGTGGGACTTGAGCCGACAAACTCCTGATGAAAAGAAAGGAGTCACAACACCTGATTCAAGCTGACACTGGGTAAGCTGCCAGCCTTGTCAAATCTATTCAATATTTCCAGTAACCTGGTGAATTGGATTCAAAACTGGCTCAGCGACAGGAAACAAACGGTAATAGTCAATGGGTGTTTTTGTGACTGGGAGGCGTCTTCTTGTGGTGTTTCACAGGGCTCTATGTTGGGTCCCTATCTGATAATGGTACATATTAACAATTTAGATGTGAATGTCGGAAGCACAATTGGGATATTTCCACATGTTAAAAACAGAGCATGTAATTATTAGGGAACAGAATGGCCGTTGACTGCAAAATGATATCAATGATATGGCTGAGAGGGCAAATGCAATTCCCTTCAATGAGGGAACTGGGAAGGGCAAAGCCAAGGAATGCACACTAAACAGGAGAGAACTGAGGGGCACAAAAGTAAGGATCTTAAAGTGCATGTCCACAGTCTCTGAGGACAGCCGGAGAGGTAGGTTAGGAGGTAAAGAAGGCATATATGATGCTTTCCTTCATCGGGTGAGACTTGAATACAAAACAGAAAATAATTGCTGGTGCTATATAACGACTCTGTCTAGTGATTGGAGTTTCGTGTATAGTTCTGGTCAGCTCATTACAGGAAGGACACAATGGTTCTAGGCATTATTCAGAAGATTTACAACAATGTTGACAGTGCTTGGAGATTGCAGTAATGAGGAATGATCGAGTAGGCTAGACTTGTTTTCCTGAAGAGGCTGAGGGGGTGACTGAATTGAGTTTAGATCAGAGTGGTGCTGGAAAAGCACAGCAGGTCAGGCAGCATTCAAGGAAAATCAATGTTTCGGGCAAAAGCCCTTCATCAGGAATAGAGACAGGAAGCCTCCAGGGTGGAGATATAAAAGTGTGTGGGGGCGGGGGGAATGCTGGGGAGAAGGTAGCAAAGGATACAATAGATGAATGGGGGAGGGGATGGAGGTGATAGGTCAGAGGGGAGGGTGGGAGAAGGTAGCAAAGAGTACAATAGGTGAATGGGGTGGGGATTTAGGTGATAGGTCAGACAGGAAAGTGTAACGGATAGGTGGGAAGGAAGATAGGCAGGCAGGACAGGTCATGAGGACAGTGCTGAGCTGGAAGGTTAGAACTGAGATAAGGTGGGGAAGGGGAAGTGAGGAAACTGGTGAAGTCCACATTGATGCCCTGGGGTTGAATTCGGAAGAATTCGGAAGATGTTCTTCCTCCAGGCGTCGGGTGATGAGGGAGCAGAGGTGGAGGCAGCCCAGGTCCTGCATGACCTCGGCAGAGTGGGAGGGGGATTTGAAATGTTGGGCCACAGGGCAGTGGGATTGCATGGTGCGGGTGTCCTGGAGATGTTCTCTGAAGCGCTCTGCGGGGAGGCGTCCAGTGTAGAGGAGACCACATCGGGAGTAACGGATACAATAAAGGACTTTGGTGGATATGCAGGTGAAATGTTGATATATGTGGAAGGCTCCTTTGGGCCTTGGATGGTGGTGAGGGAGGAGGTGTGGGCGCAGGTTTTGCAATTCCTGCAGGGGCAGGGGAGGGTGCCAGGACGGGAGGGTGGTTTGTTGGGGGGTGTGGACCTGTGGCTAAATTGAGGTGTACCGAATATGAGGCTCTGGGATAGAATGGACAGGAAAGACATGGTCCCCCCCTCCCCCAAGTGCAATCAATTCCCAGGGGGCAGAAATTGAAGGTGATGGATAAAGGATGATAGGGGACATGAGCAGTGTCCCTTCCACTCGGGGTGGTCAGCATCTGGAATTCTCTGCCCAATTTGATACTAAACGTGAAAATGCTCAACTCATTTAAAAAGTTACTGGATCTGGATGTGCATGGCTATGGACCAGGAGCTGGAAGGTGGAAAGAGAATGTTTAGGATTGCACGGATATATTCTGCCCACACAGACACGTGGGGCTGAATGGCCAGTTTCTGAAAGTTTTCTCTAGTTCGCCTGGGGCACTGCACAGGAAATGTGAGATTCAACATCCTGAAACAGAGACGGAGAGAGTGGGGGAGAAAGAGCACCCACATCAACCACTCCCTCTTTCTGGTTGAGGAAGTTGCGGCAGGTTTATCAGTTGGATTTATTAATGACTATCTTCCATTCAAAAGCGCTAGTCACCAGCCCAAGGATGTCCATAGCCACGCACATCCAGATCCTGCAACACCGACCCTTGCAAGCTCCTGAATAACGTTGACTGGTGGAAAGCCTCGCATTTACATAGTACTTTACATCGACGTCCCAAAGCTAACGCAGTACTTCTGTACAGTGAAAACAAATCCCCTGCCAAGAGTGTGGTGCTGTAAAAGCACAGCAGGTCAGGCCAGGTAACATCCGAGGAGCAGGAGAGTCGACGTTTCGGGCAAAAGCCTTTCATCAGGAAATTAAGTAGGAGCCTCGGGATCGTTTAGATCTACCAGCACACCGCCAAAAGATCAACTTTTGGATAAAAGGTCTCCTTGCTCAGAGCGCAGTCCCTCAGTACTGCACTGGACTGTCTCTCTGGGTTTTTACGGTCAAGTCCTGGAGGGGGACTTGAACCCACAACGTCCTGATGTAAAGGCAGGAGTCACAACACTTGACTCAAGCTGACACTGGACCAGTTACCAGCCTTGCCAAACCTGTTAAATATTCCCGAGAACCCGCTCCTTTGGGGGGGGCAGGGCAGATTCACTCACGAGTCTGACTTCTATTTCCATTTCCCTCACTGCTGTAAAGTGAGGACTCCAGTTCAGCGAAACCTGGGACCATCCCAGACATGGAGCGGGAATCCGTTTGGAGCTGGGAATACCCGTGTTTCACTTTCCCACACGGGAACAGACGGGTTAATATTTACCCACCCTGTCTCCGGCATCCCGCTCTCCCCTTCACTCAGGCTCTGTTCTCCCACAGCCCAGGCCCTCCCAGTCCCCGGGCCGGGCCTCTGTTCGGTTCCGGGGCTGAGTGTGTGATCCAGGGGCTCCCCACCCTCAGGGAGACCGGAGTCAATTACACCGAAACTGGCAGGAGCTGAAATTACCCCCAAACTCACCCAGAAAGAAAAATCCAAAATTCGGGAAGGGCGACACCAAGGAGCAGTGATAGCGCCTTTCAGTTTCTATTTGATGTCACCTCCGCTTCCCTTTTGTAAGATTTTCAACGAGAATTTTGAGGGCGTTAACATTATAAACTGTGGAAGGGCGGCTGTGCTTCAGAGTTTAATCTGGAGAATCTTGAGCTGAGCCTTCGCCAGGTTATCTGCAGCCTCTATAACATTGAAATGTTTGTTCAACTTCCTGTCCCATCGGGAATCCCGCTCGGATTAATTTCCACCATTCGCTGTTTCAGGAGAGGAAGATCACTCCCTGCTCCCCCACACGCACTCTTTCCCCCCCGATTCTCCCCAATGTTCGTTTATTTATACATACATTGTATGTCTTGCACACACGTGCACTCTCACATGAGGTTCAGGGCACAGAAAGGGAGACCAATCGGCCCGTCGAGTCTAACCCCACCTTCCAAAACGTTATCTGTACACAAACCACTTTTCAAAAAAACAGTTTCTTCGCTATTCCTCTTTCAGACAGGGAGATCCAGATCCGAATTCCCAGTCTCTGGGTCTAATATCCTTCCATTACTTTACATCCCTGGCCCTCTCTGTTATGGGATCTGTCTAAACTGTTTACCTCGGCCTCTCTATTTCTACTCCACAGTTAACATCTCCTCAGTTACAAAAAGAAAACAGCCTATCCTGTTGCTAAAGTCTCCAGTCCGACAACACGTTTTAAATCTGCTCTGTAACCTCATTGGTGTGATCACACCTTTCCTGGAGCAGGTCAGTAAAGGGGTTATGGTAATAAACAATGAACAAAGGCCAGGACAGCAAGGAACAGGCCCTTTGGCCCACCAAACCTGCGTTGGCACCGGATGCCTTTCCAAATAGAAAACGTTTTGCTTCTACTAATCCATATCCCTCTTTCTCCTGCCTGTTCATTTCTCTAAATAAGGGAACCTTTATTTGCCATAGCCCAGAGAGTAAAAGCAGGATAATTATCAGAGGAACCTTGATTATCCGAATTTCGGATAATCCAAAAGAGATCGCAAGGTCCCGATGGTTGGCTAAACTGTGTTATCTGGCATTCGATTATCCAGCATTCGATTATCCGAACAAAATATTCCCCATCCATGTCCTTCAGATAATCAAGCTTCCTCTGTAAAGCTCTCTAGAGACTGTAGAGTGCAGTGATCACTAAAATGAACCAGGCCAGACCCCCTCAGAACATTTCAAAAAAATAGACCAGACCCTAACTTTGCTAGCAGGTGTTGAGTGGATATTTCAGGAGTGATGCAGCTGGCTCAACCACTTAGTTTTAAACAAGAGGAAATTCATTTTCAATATTTCATTATAAGAAAGATGAGGAAGCCTTAGAGAGGGTGAAGAGGATATGTACCAGGATGCTGCCTAGACTGGAGGGCATGTTTTATGAAGAAAACTTGAGGAAGCTATGGTTCTTCTCATTGGAGCAAAGAGGATGAGAGGTGATTTGATAGAGGTGTACAGGATGTTGAGAGACATAGATAGAGTGGATAGACAGAGACTTTCTTACCCATGGAGGAAATGTCGATCATGAGGGGACATAATTTTATGGGAATTGGAGGAAGGTTTAGGGGAGATTTCAGAAAGCGGTGAGTGCATGGAATGCACTGCCAGCAGTGATAGTACAGTCAGATACATTAGGGGCGTTTAAGCAATTCTTGATAAGCACGTGGAAGTTAGTAACATGAGGGGTATGTAGGTTTGTCGATCTTAGAGTAGGATAAAAGGCCAACAACACATCGAGGGCCAGAGGGCCTGTATGGTGCTGTACTGTTCTATGTTCTATTATGATGAAACACAAACAAAAGAGAACAGAATACAGAATAACAACCTATCTGAAAACCCAACTATCCCAACTTAATGATGCTGTTCTAACTACTTGCACCAATACCCATAAACACTCTTTGGCACAAAATGTAAAATCAAACATAGGGTCTTACAGGAGAGAGAATGATGGCAGAAATATTCAGTATGGAACACCTTCTTCCATGTAGCTGTTTCTTAGACCTGCAGCCTCACTATCTGGCTGCCTGCTTTCAGTGAACAGTCAGTCTGCTAAAAAAAAACAAAGCAAAGCAAACCAAAAGTTGGCTGGGAGAATTGGCCACCACACTTTTATTGTACAAGGCAGATGTTCTCAGGTAAAGGGACAGCTGGAAAATGGGAAGCCTTCAGAAATGAGATAATGAGAGTCTAGACACAGTACATTCCTGTGAGGGTGAAAGGACAAGCTGGTGGGTGGAGGGAATGCTAGATGATGAAAGAAATGTACTCATGGGAGAGAGGGGCCATCAAGAGGTCATTGTCCACATTGGAACCAATGACATAGGAAGGGAAAAGGGTGAGATTCTGAAGGGTGATTACAGAGTGTTAGGCAGGAATTTAAAATTGAGATCGTCAAGAGTGGTAATATGTGGATTACTCCCGGTGCTATGAGCTAGTGAGGGCAGTAATAGGAGGATTGAGCAGATGAATACATTGCTGAGGAGCTGGTGTATGGGAGAAGGATTCACGTTTGTGGATCATTGGACTCTCTTCCAAGTGGCACAGTGGTTAGCACTGATGCCTCACAGTACCAGGGTCCTAGGTTCGATTCCAGCCTCAGGCGACTGTCTGTGCAGAGTTTGCACATTCTCCCCGTGTCTTCGTGGGTTTCCTCCAGGTGCTCCGGTTTCCTCCCACAGTCCAATGAGGTGCAGGTCAGGTGGATTGGCCATGTGAAATTGCCTGTAGTGTTAGGTGCATTAGTTAGAGGGAAATGGGTGTGGACTGGTTGGGCCAAAGGGCCTGTTTCCACACTGTAGATAATCTAATCTTTTGGAGTAGCAGTGATTTTGGGAGAGGATTTTAACTTTCCAAACATAGACTGGGACTGCCATAGTTTTAAGAGTTTAGACGGAGAAGAATTTGTTAAGTATGTACAAGAACCTTTTCTGATTTAGTATGTGGATGTACCTTTGAGAGAAGTTGCAAAACTTGACCTACTCTTGGGAAATAAGGCAGGGCAGGTGACTGAGGTGTCAGTAGGGGAGCATTTTGGGGCCAGTGACCATAATTCTATTTGTTTTAAAATAGTGATGAAAAAGGATAGACCAGATCTAAAAGTTGAAGTTCTAAATTGGAGAAAGGCCAATTTTGATGGTATTAGGCAAGAACTTTCGAAAGCTGATTGGGGGCAGATGTTCACAGGGAAAGGGATGGCTGGAAAATGGGAAAACATAAAAAATGAGATAACGAGAGTCCAATGATAGTATTTTTACAAATACCTTAAGGACAAAAGGGTAACAAGGGAGAAAATAGGGCCCCTCAAAGATCAGCAAGGTGGCCTTTGTGTGGAGCCACAGAAAATGGGGAAATACTAAATGAGTAGTTTGCATCTGTATTTACTGTGGAAAAGGATATGGAAGATATAGACTGTAGGGAAATAGATGGTGACACCTTGCAAAAATGTCCAAATTACAGAGGAGAAGTGCTGGATGTCTTGAAATGCATAAAGGTGGATAAATCCTCAGAACCTGATCAGGTGTGCCCGAGAACTCTGTGGGAAGCTAGAGGAGTGATGCTGGGCCTCTTGCTGAGATATTTGTATCATTGATAGTCGCAGATGAGGTGCTGGAAGACTGGAGGTTGGCTAACATGGTGCCACTGTTTAAGGAGGGTGGTAAGGACTAGCCAGGGAACTATAGGCCAGTGAGCCTGACGTCGGTGATGGGCATGTTTTTGGAGGGAATCCTGAGAGACAGGATGTACATGTATTTGGAAATGCAAGGACTGATTAAGGATAGTCAGCATTGCTTTGTGCATGGGAAATCATATCTCACAAAGTTGATTGAGTTTTTTGAAGAAGTAACAAAGAGGATTGATGAAGCAGAGCAGTAGATGTTATATATATGGACTTCAATAAGGTGTTCAACAAGGTTCCCCATGGGAGACTGATTAGCAAGGCTAGATCTCAGAATACAGGGAAAACTAGCCATTCGGATACAAAACTGGCTCAAAGGTAGAAGACAGAGGGTGGTGGTGGAGGGTTGTTTTTCAGACTGGAGGCCTGTGACTAGTGGTGTGCCACAAGGATCGGTGCTGGGTCCCCTACTTTTTGCCATTTACATAAATTATTTGGATGTGAGCATAAGAGGTACAATTAGTAAGTTTGCAGATAACACCAAAATTGGAGGTGTAGTGGACAGCGAACAGGGTTACCTCAGATTATAACAGAATCTTGACCAGATGGGCCAATGGCCAGAGAGATGGCAGATGGAGTTTAATTCAGATAAATGCGAGGTGCTGCATTTTGGGAAAACAAATCTTAGAGGTAATGGTAAAATCCTAGGGAGTGTTGCTGAACAAAGAGATCTTGGAGTGCAGGTTCATAGCTCCTTGAAAGTAGAGTAGCAGGTAGCTAGGATAGTGAAGAAGGTGTTTAGTATGCTTTCTTTTATTGGTCAGAGTGTTGAGTACAGGAGTAGGGAGGTCATGTTGCAGCTGTACAAGACATTGGTTCTGCCACTTTTGGAATATTGCGTGCAATTCTGGTCTCCTTCCAATCGGAAAGATGTTGTGAAACTTGAAAGGGTTCAGAAAAGGTTTACAAGGATGTTGCCAGGGTTGGAGGATTTGAGCTATATGGAGAAGTTGAATAGGCTGGGACTGTTTACTTGGAGCGTTGGAAGCTGAGGGGTGACATTTTAGAGGTTTATAAAATCATGAGAGGCATGGATAAGATATCTAGATAAAGTCTTTTCCCTGGAGTGGGGGAGTCCAGAACTAGAGGGCATATGTTTAGGGTGAGTGGGAAAAGATATAAGAGAGACCTAACAGACAACTTTTTCATACATGGTACATGTATGGAATGAGCTGCCAGAGGAAGTGGTCAAGGCTGGTACAATTGCAACATTTAAAAGGCATTTGGATGGGTATATTATTGGGAAGGGTTTGGAGGGATATAGGGAAGTGCTGGCAGGTGGAACTAGATTGGGTTGGGATATCTGGTCAGCATGGATGAGTTTGGCATGCTATACATTGCTATGTCTCTAAGGTTAAGTTTTTTTAAACGTGAAAGCCTTTTGTCTAGACAGTATCTGTTAACTATAATCAAATTGGCCCTAAAACTATTCAAAATTAGACTGTTCAGAATTGCTGCTTTTATGACTTCTTAGAGGAAAAAAGCATAACCTTGTTAAAGAAGCAGCATTGTCATACGCTATATTAACGTGAAGAGGTAGACCAATGAACAGAGGTAGGCCATTCAAGCTCTCTAACCAGTTTCAAACTTCAGTGATTGATTTGTGGCCTAACTTCATATACCTCTCTTTCAACCTTACCCCTTAATACACTTTCTTAAATTTAAATCTTAGGTAACTAAGCTTTTGTTGACAACTGATCTTGCATTCACTGCCATTTGTGGAAGAGCATTCCAAATATTCACCACCCTTTGTGCATAGAAGTGCTGCTGAACATTTCTG
Organism: Chiloscyllium plagiosum; assembly: GCF_004010195.1. Lineage (NCBI taxonomy): Eukaryota > Metazoa > Chordata > Chondrichthyes > Orectolobiformes > Hemiscylliidae > Chiloscyllium > Chiloscyllium plagiosum. The sequence continues at coordinate 28,942,392 of NC_057746.1, read as the reverse complement.
CTGAATGGTCTGGCCCTAAGTCTCAGACTACGCCACTATTTTGGAAGTAGTTTATTTCTACTTACCCTCTCTTTTCCTGTTAATATCCTGAGAGCGGAAGGTTTAAACTGGGAGGGTGGAGAGGGAAGAATTAGAGTAAGCAGTATGCTCATTCTGTTTCTGTCTCTGTCCATCTCTGTTTGACTCTCCATCTCACTGCCTGTCAGTGCAGGAACAATCAGAGCATGGAGAGAATAATTTGAATTTTATGTACTTTCATCCTAAAACTCGTCACTATTTTTGTTTCTCACTTTTTGGTGAATGATGAAATAGACCATACACAGGAACAAAGGACATAAGAGCAGGAGTAGATCACTTGTTCTATCATGCTGTCTGACATTCAATGAATTCTAACCTCCACTTTCCTGTACGTATACCTTAACCTTTCACTCCCCTGTCTGTGAAAAATCTATTGAACGTAATTTTGAATAAATTTAAAGACCAGCCTCATGTACATAGTTGAGAAGAGATTACCATACTTCATTGACCCTCTGAGAGATACATTATTTGTCTCTCTGTCATTAAAGGCAGACTTCTCCACCACAAGAGTAAACAACCTTTGGGTTTCCACCCTATCCAGTCACTCAGAACCCGATATCAGTCCTCATTTAGCTAAGACAGTCCTGTCCAGTCTTTCCAAATCTCTTCATTCTCTCTTTGTGCTTATAAGATCGCTGCATGTCACATTTCTGAACCTACTCTGTCATTTTGCTATCATCCAGAAACATGGGAACACCACCACCTGCAAGTTCCCCTCCAAGTCACTCGCCGTGACACTCTGGAGGCAGGAAATATGTTTCCGCTGATGGGTGAGTGCCGAACCAGAGGACACAGCTTAAAAATACAGGGTAGACCATTTAGGACAGAGTTGAGGAGAAACTTCTTCACCCAGAGAGTGGTGGCTGTGTGGAATGCTCTGCCTCAGGGGGCAGTGGAGGCCCAGTCTCTGGAGTCGTTTAAGAAAGAGTTGGATAGAGCTCTCAAGGATAGTGGAATCAAGGGTTATGGAGATAAGGCAGGAACAGGATACTGATTAAGGATGATCAGCCATGATCATATTGAATGGTGGTGCAGGCTCGAAGGGAAGAATGGCCTACTCCTGCACCTATTGTCTATTGTTTATTGTCTATTGTCCGTCCTGATTTCAAACTGTAATGCAGCTCCTTCAGTGTCATTACGGTGATATCATGGAACTCCCTCCCTGATAGCATTGGGCGTACCAATAAAAACAAAAGCATTTCAGGATCATCCCTAATTGCAAACCAGCTACCCAACCAACTGAGCTGACTAACCATCCTCTCTGACCACTCCAAAGACATGGGCATTGGTGACTTTGCTTCAATGCATTGCTGGAGCTTTCACTCCATATTCTCTGATCTGTAATTACCCCACCTGCCCTTTCCCAACCACTCTCTCTCATCACTGGTCATTTAGAACATCCATCCTCATGATAACCACCTGTCCCCAGCCAACAAGCGAGTGAGCAGATCATTCAATTTCTGACTGGATGTCAAGCATCTCCCAGCTAATGAATGATAGTGTTAAAAGAAACCAATTCTTTCCAAGCCCCTAATGATTTGTGTCCCACCCTGCAACTGGCTGCCCACAGGATCCCCAGATGCCTGATCCTAGTCCAGGGTGTGTGTTACGCCTCTGGCTGGACTTTGCCCAGAAACTGGAACTGGGCTCTGCCTTGACCTGGCCTAGTATCTGATGCAGAGCTCTGTTTGACCTTTAGATAAGCAGGATGTCTTTACTCATCAGCTATGGGGCCCACACAGTTACTGTCCATTGAAACACAGGTTATTCCTGGGCTTAGGATCAGACTCTAGTAATCCCAATTAAAATGAGAGAAACCAACAAAAAATGTCCACCTCAGTGATGTTGTTGGAAGTCTCCTCAACGGATAACAAAAAGACTGAATTAGAAACTCATTAACATTATTCTGAAGCTTCTCTGAAAAACAAACCTAGCAAAAACACATTAAGAATGAGCAGTGACCAAGATTTCAGAGCTGGGAGAGTTATTGCAGTACATTTTAAAGACACACTGCTGCTCCTGAACACAAGGGATGGATGGAGGTCCATCAGTACAGGCTCAGCATTCTCAACCACTCCTCATATGACAATCCCTTCATCCCTGGGATCATTATTGTAAAAGTCCTCTGGACAGCCTCTAAGGCCAGTGCATTCTTCCTTAGATATGGTGGATATCGCAAAACTGATCACAAAATCATTAAAATGTAGAATGGTCAACAGAGAAAAAGGCCATTTGGCCCATTGTGTCTGCGTTGATCCATTCGAGGTGCAATTCACCCATACTTATTGCCCTGACTTTTGCCTGGAAAAACATTTTGATTTTTGCTGATCTGGCCAAGTCTATTGCTCTACTCTCATGGACTCTGTCTCCAATGGGCTCTGGGATCTGGGTGTCTACATTGCATTTTACGGGCGGCTGTAACTGAGCTCAACTGTTCCTGCTTTGAGTCTGATACATTTCTGTCTTTACCTTCTCAAAGACCAATGACTAGCGTCTCTCAGTAAAACCTATAAACTTTTATTAACATTCTGATATGTTGAATATTAATTATAGCTCTTTATTAATATTCTTCCAGTGCCCTCTTTGTTGATTCTTGACAGCATGTCTCTGACTAATGTCATATTAACATTATCATTAATACTTTCATTTCATTTTACTGTGACTTTCTCATTAGATAGACAGCCCTGATTGGATCACCCGCCACCTGATTCTCAGGCAATGGATTCCAGTTCCTGACGTCTCACAGTTTCATTGAAACCTTTTTCCTGCAGTTGCTTTTGATTAATTTGCCAATCACTAGAAGTCCATCAGCTCTTGTTAGGGACACTTCTGTCAAAACAAACAGATTCTCATGCTTTCACTATTTTGTTCAGGCACCTGATAATTTTTATTAAATCTTGTAAACCTGCTCAGAATTTTCTCTACCCTCAGGAGAATAACCCACCTCTCAGATCTATTTTGCAAACTGATGTCTTCTTTCCCAAAACTATGGTCAATGTATTCATATCTTTGCAAAGTGCCATGTCCAGAATTCGATAAAGCTCACCTGTAGAGGTCAAACAATGTTTTGTAGAATTTCTTCATAATTTTGTTCATTTTGTACAGATATTTGATTCAAAGAGAAGGACCATATAAACAAAAGGGTAAATTCTAAAGCAAGTGGAGGAACAAGCAGGCTTTGATGAATATGTGCACAAATGATTGATGATGTGACACTGTGATCAAGAGCTTAAAATCAAAAGGTACCACTTCACATAAATTACAGCTTCAAGATGTCAGTTTATTCCATTGATATGTCTCTGTCCTCCAGATGTCTATCATTGATCTATTTGCTGTTTAAATAATGCTGACTTTGATGACATCTATATTAGTCCCAACTCAGTCCACAGGCTCGCACTCAAGTCATTGACATATACCAGAAAATCAGTGCTCCAGGAACTGATACAGAAGAAACATCACTGTAAAACTTGTCCCATCTGCAAAATACCCATTCACTGTCACCCAGATGAATTCATTTTCGGAAAATAAAGCACAAACAACTCTTCATGAAACAAAAACAGAAATTGCTGGAAAAGGCTCAGCAGGTCTGGCAGCATTTACGAGGTGAGTAACTGAGTTAACGTTTTCAGTCCAGTGACCCTTTTTTAAAACAATGAAGCATTCATTTTCATAGTGTCACTGTCATTTTATTCAATGGGCTTTAACTTTGAATTATTTTTGAGTCATACAGCATGGAATAGACTTTTCCTTCCAACCAGTCTAGGATGACGATAATCTGAAACTAAACTGGTAACCACTTTCCTTTACTTGGCCCATATCCCTCCAAGCATTTCTTGTGCATGTACTTATCTAAATGTCTTTTAAATGTTGCAACTGTATTCACATTCACTACTTTCACATTCTAAGCCCTCTCTGTAACAGAAAATTGCCTCACACTATTTATATCCCTTATGATTTTATAAATCTCTATAAGGTCACACCTCAACCTCCTAGGCCCCAGTGAAAAATTAAAATTTTAAGTGACAATTTCTCAAATACCTTTTCCAGATTTACAAGGATGTTGCCAGGGTTGGAGGATTTGAGCTACAGGGAGAGGCTAAACAGGCTGGGGCTGTTTTCCCTGGAGCGTCGGAGGCTGAGGGGGTGACCTTATAGAGGTTTACAAAATTATGAAGGGCATGGATAGGATAAATAGACAAAGTCTTTTCCCTGGGGTCAGGGAGTCCAGAACTAGAGGGCATAGGTTTAGGGTGAGAGGGGAAAGATGTAAAAGAGACCTAAGGGGCAACTTTTTCATGCAGAGGGTGGTACGTGTATGGAATGAGCTGCCAGAGGATGTGGTGGAGGCTGGTACAATTGCAACATTTAAGAGGCATTTGGATGGATATATGAATAGGAAGGGGTTGGAGGGATATGGGCCGGGTGCTGGCATGTGGGACTAGATTGGGTTGGGATATCTGGTTGGCATGGATGGGTTGGATCGAAGGGTCTATTTCCATGCTGTACATCTCTATGACTCTTTGACTCTAAGTCCAGAAATACATTCCCATCTCGATCAGAACCATGTCTTCATGAAAAAGCTTAATTAATACAATTAAACATGATTTGCTTTTAACAAACCCCTGCTGGCTTTCCTCAATTAAACTATACTTGTCTAACTGCGTCCAAGATTATTTTTAAAAGTTCCCATCATGGAAGTTGGTGTCACTGGGCTGTTGCTGCTTATTTTGTGTTTACACTTTAGTTTTGAACAAGTTGAAACAATTATAATTTTACAACATTCAGACACCTAACTTTTAACCTGATTTGAATGAACACTTGAATAGAATCTTTAAATAAATGCAGGGCTGCATGGATGCAGACACTGGATGGGGAACAGCTGAACAGTCTTATTGAAGTGTGCCTACAGCCTCAAAGGTTGAAGCAGGTGGACGTTCCCACTGCCCACCTCATGACCATCTCGACATGGCAATGACTGAGGAAACTTTCCAGGCAACTATCACTCCACGGCCTTCACCTGGAGACTCAAAATAATCCAGGTGAGTTGGGAATAGCAGATGCAAAGACACAAATTCTGGAGAAATTTGCAAGTAAAACAAACAGCAGGTTTATTTACTGTTTCTTGCATTTATTTATTTTTAAGAAATTTTGTTTGTGTTCCAGTGAAACTTAGATTTTTTGATTGAAGAAACTACTTTCAAGTATTATCCTGCACACCATTGCAAATTTTAATTGTACATGGACAGACGCAATCTGAACAGGTTAAATACAGAGATTATTTGAGTAATGCTTTTATTAAAACAGGCATTTACATTATGGTGATTTAAGGATCATTTCACTATGTACAGAACGATGAAAGAGCAAGAAATGAGGAATAAATAATAACGGTGGCTCCACCCACATGCGTGTGCACCAACTGAACTGTTTATGAAATGGTTAAGTATTATATGACTATGATATCCACAAGCGGCCAGCTCACCCACCATCTAAACGTTTGCAAATCAGTAGTTACAGCAATCTCACTCCATGTGGATACACAAATAGTCTCAAGGCAGCTTCCCATTCTAATGTAAAACAAGCTCCCATAATCATAGGAGTTTCCTTCCCTCCAATTTTGTTTTATTTTCCTGGACAATATTTACAGACCTGAGCAAACTTAGTTAATTTTCTCCCTATTATTAAATCATGTATGGGATATGGTGAAAGTTTGAATAAAATCTCTGACATTTTTATTATGATTACAAGAAAGAAATCCAATTAACAAAAACAAGATGCAACACTCAATGGTCAAGACAGCGTAAGAACGAGACGAGCTCCCTGCCTGATCCAAATTGAAGAGTCGATTATCACAGCAGTTCACCTCCCAGCTCCCCTCCCCTCCTCCCGAAAGTAAATCTCAGCCCGGCACCATGAAAATGAGAATTCGGGAGATTTGTGGGACTGCTGCCCCTGCAGGAATAACTCTCACTTCTGCAAATTTAAAGTAAACAGGACGATCGTTTCTCCACACATTATTCTCTCTGCGCCTTGCGATGAAATGATTTGGTCTCTCCCCCCCCCCCCCCGGAAAGATCCCACTGACCCTGCAGGCATATGATTTGGTCTCCCCCAGGAAAGACTCCTCTGACCCTGCAGTGAAATGATTTGGTGTCCCCCCTCGAACGACTCCCCTGAGCCCAAGTCTTAGAACCACTGACTGATACATCCCCAACACCGTCATGTAACGCCACCTCCCGCCTGTGGAGCAACATTACAGGCAGGAAGGTCCCCGGGTTCCTGCAGCTCACAGCTCACTCTACCCAGTCAGTCCCTCTCTACAATTGAGCTTCTCTTTGTTTCTTCTCTCCCCCTCCTTCTTTCCTCCAGATTGAGACCGACCCCCATCAGTCTACAGCTGGCAGGAGGCAGGGGGACGGGGTGAAATTATGGGATGGATCTGTCAGTGCCCTTTAATCCCGCAGATTGTCAGCGGGGCGGAGTTTTTCCCGCCGTCATTCCCTCCCGGATTGAAGATGGGAAAGATCCTCTCAGTGAAAGTGTGGGTGAAAGTGTGGAGATGGGACATGGTGTCCGCATTGTAAAATGACACCTGTCCACCCTCATAGTCCAGGAAAACCCCGATCTTCCGGGGATTCACACTCGGGGAGAGGGGGGTCCGTGAGGGGGAGGTGGCGGCTAAATAACCACATCCGGGTACCAGCCACACAATCCAGAATCCGGTCTCGGGAAGGTCCTCACTTTCCTCTCCACAGACTCTCGGGCCACTCCCAGACCCCACTCCGTCTTCTCCCCAACCTCCACCTCCCAGTAATGTCTCCCTGATGTGAATCCCTCTGATCCCAGGACACAGTGACAGGAATCAAATCTCTCCGGGGAGTCAGGGAGCAGCTGCTCTGTGTCTCCGAGTCTCACACTGGTCCGGTCCTCAGACAGGATGAGCCGGGGATGCGCTGTGTTCGGATCCAGAGTCAGAGAGGCTGGAGCTGGGGGAGAGATCAAATAACACCGTCAGGGAGAGGGAGGGAGAGAGAGGAGGGTGAAGGAGGCGGGGTCTCTGAGGAGCAGCGGCCCAATGCAGACCGTGGCGGGAGTGGCCCGGTCTGGGAGCGGGGACAGCCAATGGTCAGACCATGAGAAGGTTCCCCCTTCCGTGGTCTGCTGCAGGAAAGACTTTGGAGGGGGACTCTGATGTTTGCTTCTTGTGTATCGCTGTAATGGAACTTTTCTCTATTCTGTAATTTGGGAATGTACCTAAGGTGGTGTTGTAAACTGCAAATTATAAACGTTTCAGTGTCAAAACAGGGATCGCTGGAAAAGCTCAGCAGGTCTGGCAGCATCTGTGAAGGGAAATCAGCGTTAACATTTCGGGTGGAGAGACCCTTCCTCAGAATTCACTCTATCCGAAATGTTACTTCAAACTTTTCGATGTACTCATTTGAGTATACAGTAAAGCTGGTTACTCAATTCAAGGAAAACAGGGAGGGAGAGGAAAGGGACAAGAGGGGGAAGTGAGGTAGGAGATCAGGAAGGGGAGGGAGAGGGAAGTGTGAGGAGTATCAGAAAAAGTGGGTTGGGGAGGTTGAGTACTTCAAATAGGAAGGAGTGCAGGAGGAGGCAGTATCCTAGTGGTATTATCACCCGATTATTAATCCAGCAACCCAGAATAATGTCCTGGGGACCTGGGTTCAAATCCTGCCATGGCAGATGGTGGACTATGAATTCAATAAAAAAAATCTGGAATTAAGAGTTAACTGATGACCATGAAACCATTAGCAATTGTCTGAAAAACCCATCTGGTTCACTGATTTCCCTTTAGGGAAGGAAATCTGCCATCCTTAGCTGGTACGACCAACATATGACTCCAGAACCACAGTACTGTGGTTGACTCTCAACTGCCCTGTGGAATAGCTTAGCAAGGCACTCAGTTTTATCAATTGCTAGAAAGTCACAACAAAGAAATGAAACTGGACAGACCACCTGGCCTCAACTTTGAAACTGGAAAAGACAACAGCGAAAATACAAACAGCCCTGTCGACCATGCAAAGTCCTCCTTACCAACATCTGGGGGCTAGTGCTGAAATTTGGAGAACTGTCTCACAGACTAGTCAAACAACAGCATGACATAGTCATTCTTACGGAATCATACCTTACAGATAACACCCAGACACCACCACTACCATCTGTGGATATGGACTGTACCACTGGCAGGACAGATCCAGCAGAGGTGGTGGCACAGTGGTATACAGTCCAGAGGGAGTTGCCCTGGGAGTCCTTGACAGCGACTCTGGACCCCATGAAGTCTCATGGCTTCAGGTTAAACATGGGCAAGGAAACGTCTTCCTTGTTACTATGTACCACCTTCCTTTGACTGACGAATCAGTACTCCTCAATGTTGAACAACACTTGGAGAAACTTGAGGGTGCAAAAGTGCAAAATGTACTCTGTGTGGGGATTTCAATGTCCACTACCAAGAGTGATTTGGCAGCAGTATTACTGATCAAGCTGGTTGGGTCCTAAAGGATATAACTGCAAAATTGGGTCTGCGGCAGATAGTGAAGGAAATATACTTGATCTCATCCTAGGCAAAACTGAAGACTGCAGATGCTGGAGATCAGAGTGGTGCTGGAAAAGCACAGCAGGTCAGGCAGCATCCGGAGAGCAGGAAAATCAGTATTTCCTCAGATGCTACTTGACCTCATCCTTACTAATCTGCCGGCTGCAGAAACATCAGTCCATGACAGTATAAGTAAAAGTGACCACCACACTGTACTTGTGGAGAAGAAGCCTCGCCTTCACATTGAGAATAACCTCCATCATGTTGTGTGGCACTATCACTGTGTTAAATGAGACAGATTTAACTGATTTAGCAGCTCAAGACTGGGCATGCGTCAGGCGCTGCAGGCCATCAACAACAGCAGATCTGTACTGCAGAACTGTACTCCAGCACACTCTGCAACCTCATGGCCCGGCATATCCCCCCACTCAACCATTAACATCAAGCCAGGGCATCAAATCTTGTTCAATGGATTGTGCAGAGGGCATGCCAAGAACAGCATCAGACATACCTAAAAATGAATGTCAACCTGGTGAAGCTACCATACAGGACTATTTGCATGCCAAATGGCATACACAGAAAGTGATCGGTAGAGCTAATTAATCCCACAACCAATGGTTCAGGTATAAGGTCTGCAATGCTTCCACATCCAGTCATGAATGGTGGTGGATAATGAAACAACTCACTGGAGGAGGAGGAGGCTTCAATGATAGAGGAGGCCAAAATATCAGTGCAAACGATAAGGCTGATGCATTCACAAAAATCTTCAGTCAGAGGTGCTGAGTGGATGATCCATCTCGTGCTCCTCCAGTGGTCCCCAGCTACCAATCTCCAGGCAATTTGATTCATTCCACATGATATCAAGGAACGGCTGGAGGCACTTGATATTGCATACACATACACTCACACATGTACCCTCTCACAGACTTATACCCCTTGACACTCACACACATGCACCCACTCTCACAGACATACATAAACACCCCCCCCCCCCTCCCCCCACACACACACACACACACATACACATAATTTTGTGGGGTGAATTTGTACTTGGAGAATTACATTTTTCTTTGCTCAAAAACTGCATGAATCCACGTAAGATTCTGTAAATGTATTTTTTAGAATAGAATCAGTCTAACCATTGAGGCACAAACAGTCACACAGGAGAGCTCGCACCTTCAATACATTAATAGTTGGTACCAGCCAAGATAAAGTCCACTTGAGAATGTAACTTTTAAAAAAAGTTTTGTGATTTACGTATGAAAGAAGTGAAACTAACAGGGTAATTTTAACAGATGAGAGACTGAACAAAAAAATCAAGGTATTTTTCAATGGATAATTTCAGTTACATCACACTGTAAACTTCTGCTATAAATTCTGTGTCTTACAATCTACAACCACCCAATGAAGGTGCAGCACTCTGAAAGCTATTGCTTCCAATTAAACTTGTTGGACTATAACATGGAATTGTGTGATTTTAACTTTGTACACCCCAGTCCAACACCAACATCTCCAAATCGCAACTCACTACCACCTTTTCAAGGACAAATAGGGATGGGCTATCAATTCTGGCCATCCAGTGATGCCCAAGTCCCACAAATGAATTATAAAAGAAAGAATGAAGGGTGTAAATATTCCCTGCTGCATTTTCATTGTATTTCCCAGGCCAACCAGGATCTGGTCTGAGAATAAAGAATTGAAAGCTCTTGCTGCATCTCCACATCAAAGATAGCCGAACCAATTAGCAACTTCCTCTCGTGCTTTATAAAATGGGGTCTCTTTTTACCAGTCTGCAGTGATTCATTTTATATTCACAGGGTGAGGGTGTCACTGGCCCATCAAGCATTTATTGCCTGTCCCTCATTGCCCAGAGGGCAGTTAAGAGTCAGCAGCATTGCTGAGAGTCTGGAGTCACATGTAGGCCACACACAGGGTAAAAATTGTAGTTTCCTTCATTCAAGGGCATCAGTGAACCAGATGGCTTTTTCATGACAATTGGCATCAGTTTCTTGGTCATCATTAGACTCTCAGTTCCAGACTTTTAATTGAATCCAAATGCAACCATCCGCCATGGTAGGATTTGAACCCTGGTCCCTAGATCATTACTTGGTTCTCTAGATTAATTGTCTGGGCACTGCCTCTCCATGTCGCTGAACCAAAGCCCAGAGAAGGTGAATTCCAATTCCACCAGTGCAGTTTGAGAATTGGAGAAATAGTTGGAAAGAAAATTAGTGGAATAAAGATGTGATGTCAGCAAAAGTGACTGGAGACTGTCAAATTGTCTTAAACCCTGAGAAGGTCATGTGGTACAGTGAGCAACCTCACTGCCTCTGGGCCAGAAACTTCAGGTTCAAGTTCCACTTCACAACTCGTATCTGTGGAGTTTCTGTCATAACATGGCCAAACAGATTGATCAGCCATCTTGTAAATCCTTCTGATAAGCCAATGGCAGGCGGTAGGGGTGGGAGAGGTTCTTGGTCTGCCAGAACAGGGTGATGAAGATAGACAGCCTGCCCATGCGGTACTACACAATACAAAAACACAGAGTCTGCTGCACCCAGCGTTTTACCTGCATAGCTCCGTATCCTGTTCCACTCTGCAAAGACAACATAAAAGGAGGAAGAAGATTAATCATCTGCAACACTCTCAAACAGGGCAACGGTCAAAGTACATCATGATTTACAGTTAAATAAGGACCTGGAGGGTTTGCACAGTGGGGAGTGACTGGCTATCGCTTGACAATGTGCAAAGAAAGACACACACACACACACCCTTTGGATTGAGTAAAGGTAGAGATTAACATATCATCATTAATCTTCATATCTTCCTGTTCTATTTGGCCCAACATTATCATGGGCAAACATCAAAAATACACATACTGATCGGTGAAGTTCCTTTCATTATATGTCCACAGACAGAACATACCTGACTGGACCAGAGGCCTCCATTGCTCTAAAAGGAAACAGAGAATTTGAATAGTCTGAATAAATCCCACTCAACAGACTTCACTTCATTAACAAATTTTAATTTCATGCCAGAGTTTTCTAAAATGAAGATACTGGTGCTGAATATGAGGTGAAACTCAAATCCCCGAATGTGGAACTTTTGGGAATCATCTCTTACCTAACTTCTGCTGAAGTTTCTCAATTTCTGAAGAGAAAAACAGATGAGAGCGAAATTTGTCATATGTGGAGCAAGGTAATTCAAATCTAACATTAATTACACCAGAAATATCACTGAAAAACTAAACATTACTTGATTGGAGATTTTTTTTGAAGGTGAATATACTTTACAAAATAATTTGTTTTAAAAAAAAACATCCATTATGAAGGGAATAGACAAGTGAAATACAAACTAGGAGGCATAATCTCATAATAAAGAGGAGTGGATTTAGGAGTGAGTTGAGAATGAACTTCTTTACCCAAAGGATTGTGAGTTTGTGGAATTCCCTCCACAGTAAAGCAGTTGAGGCTATCTTAGTGAATGTTTATAAAGCAAAGATAGATAGATTTTGAACAGTAAATGAATTAAAGGTTATGATGAATGGGCAAGTAAGTGGAGCTGAGTCTATGAAAAAGATCAGCCATGGTCTTATTCTCTCAAGTGGCTAGATGGCCTATCTGCTCCTATTTCCTGCATTGTTATGTCCTTACTAATCTAATGTGGTATTGCTCACCTGTCAGATAATATACTACATCTACATTATACATCAGCAACTTATATTTATAGAATGCCTGTTTTTCTGTTAAAAATATCAAAATTATTCATACACATAGGATTAAAATATGACAGAGCTATACAGTGAGATGTTAGGTCAGGTGATCAAAATCTTTTCAAAGAGGTAGGTTTTTAAGGAATGTCTTTAAGGGAGAAAGTGAGATTGGGGTGGGGGAGTATGGGTTGGAATTGAGTCACCTGACACTGCATCTCCAAATGAAGGAGCAAACATAATTGGGGTCTGCTAGAGGACAGAATTAGAGAAGCACTGATATCTTGCAGGGTTGAAGGACTAGAGGAGTTTCAGAGCAGCAAAGGTAAGGACATGAAAGGATTGGAGAACTGGGTGAGAAATTAAGAAATGAGACATTGTTTAACTGGGAGCCAATGTAGGTCAGCAAGCAGGAGAGTGGGACTTGGGATGAGTGAAGACACAGGCAGCAGAGGGTCAGGTGGCCTCAAGTTTACAGGTTAGAATGTGGGACCCCAGTCAGAGAGTGTTGAATTAGAGAAAACTGTGCTGTAAGGAACACATTATTCCTCTGCTCCAGTGAGGTTGTAATTCCCCACAACAGAATGTCAGAAGGTTAGAAATAATCAGAAGATACGGAAATATGGCAAACGTTATATTATTTGACTATTTGTAGAATTGTGAAGAGTATTGACTGTGAAAGCAATTTGTTCACAAACACTTGTCCCAATAAAAAAGAAGTTGCGTGTTTCACTCAGTTACAGGGAGGAGGAGGAGTGTATGTTAATCTGAAGATTATCTGGAGAGAAACTGACTATTCCAATTTACACACTGTATTGACAGTCTCCTACTACTTCAGATTCTCAATCCCAACTCACTGGCTGTTCTGAAACCCATCTTTTCCATTCACAACTCTGATGGGGAGAAAGTTCCTCACTCAACAGATTGTAAATCTTCTGAATTCTTCACTTTATCAATCCAAAATATAGAATAAATATTCGAGCCTTCAGGTGGGATAGTGCAGGGAAGTAAATCCGTCGTGATCAGACTGACAGCTCATGCCAACTATAGAAATGCGAATCTTTCTTATTGTTAACACATGAAAACCTTCAACCTATCCACTGATATTCTTCTTTAGCAAATAATTATTTAATTTCTTTTCAAAGAACATTTTTGGACCCTTTCGATAACGGTGTAAAAAAATCCACTAAGAGGAAATCGTTTCTAGCATTGCTCTCAACTCTTTGTGATGCCTTGGAGTAATTACATGAATAGGAAAGGGTTGGAGGGAAATGGGCTAAATGCAGGCAAATCGGTCTGATAAGTTTGGGAAAATTGGTCAGCAATGATGAGATGGAACAAAGCATGATTCCATGACAAAGGGACCTTGGAGTGCAGGTTCATTGCTCCTTGAAAGTAGAGTCACAAGTAGATAGGATAGTGAAGGCCATGTTTGGTATGCTTTCCTTTATTGGTCAGAGTATTGAATACAGGAGTTGGGAGGTCATGTTGTGGTTGTACAGGACATTGGTTCGGCCACTTTTGGAATATTGCATACAATTCTGCTCTCCTTCCTATCGGAAGGATATTGTGAAACTTAAAGGGTTCAAAAAAAGATTTACGAGGATGCTGCCGGGGTAGAGGATTTGAGCTACAGGGAGAGGTTGAACAGGCTGCGTCTGTTTTCCCTGGAGCGTCAAAGGCTGAGGGGTGACCTTATAGAGGTTTATAAAATCATGAGGGGCATGGATAGGGTAAATAGACAAGGAGTCCAGAACTAGAGGGCACAGCTTTAGGGTGAGAGGGGAAAGATATAAAAGGGACCTGAGGTGCAATGTTTTTGCATAGAGGGTGGTGTGTGTATGGAATGAACTGCCAGAGGAAGTGGTGGAGGCTGATACAATTACAGCATTTAAAAAACATCTGGATGGGTATATGAATAGGAAGGATTTTGAGGGATATGGGCCATGTGCTAGCAAATGGAATTAGATTAGTTCAGGATATCTAGTCAGCTTGGACCAAAGGGTCTGTTCCTATGCTGTACATCGCTATGGCTCTATGACTGTATGACTCAGACAATCACTTTATTATCCATTATATCACTAGCCTCGGGATTACAGGTTCACAAACTTTTCTCTGATACATGTCCACATCATTGAATTTCCCAATCCAATTACATCTGGTTTTTGGTAACTAAGGATTACTCACCATCCAGCAACCTTTGATGTTCTGTAACTGGTCAAAAGAAAACATTAAATTAGCAGCATCTCTTTTCCCCTCACACTGAACACTGTCCCATCCCCAGAGCAGCGTGTGTCACCCAAATCACATCATCCACTCTCCCTGACTCTAAAAGGAATCTGAAAAGGTAAAGGTTTAGAGAGGGGAAGAGGAGGAGGACAGGAAGAAAGGAGGAGGAACTGAAGAAGAGTGGGTGTTTGGGAGAGAGGAAAGGTGAAGGTGAGAAGGAAGGAGGAGGGAGAGGAGAAGGAGCAAGAGGATGAGAAAGGAGGAGAGGACCTGTACAATTGAAATTGAAAGAAAGTTGCATGGAGAAGAGGGGGAGAGAGTGAGAGAGGGCATTGTGTGAAGATGAGAGAGGTGAAGAGACTCACATGAGAAAAAGTAGGGAGTTGGGGGAGAAAGAGCATAGATGGAAGGGAGAGAAGTGGGAGAGAGCACGGGAGAGTGGAAAGAAACAGGGGAGGAAGTTGAGAGAGTTGGGAGAGAATGCTATGGACTATACCGTACACCTCAACCCCACATAAAGTATTGTAAAGAGACACTAACATTTATAATGATTTTACAGCTAGTGCAAGGCACTGTATTACAGATGTGATTCAATTGGCCCACTACTGGACTTTAATCAAAACACACTTTATTCTTATAACACAGTTAAAATACAACTAAAAAGGAATTGGAATAACTTTAACTCTATTGAAATACTTAACAAGATATTGCAATATTTAAGCACTAATCAAATGATCCAACATAGACACAAAGCACACTCTTTGACATCAATTCAGCAAAACAGTTTTGATTCTTATGGAGAGTCTCTTTCCAGTCCAGACCAAAGAAATAAACTGCCTCTTTTGATGTCTAGCAGGAACACTCATTGTGTAAGACTTCACTCTAGCAGCCAAGAACTCAAGCCTTTAGCTCAGCAACCTGTTGAAACCATCTCATTAAATAAAATTGCCCTTCTGGGTCTGTGTGAGCCATCTCACCACTCCCTTATTATTCTTCAAAACAAATACCCAGAGAGAAATTAAACACAGTTTACCAACTTCCCATCTGAAGGAGGCATTATGTGACCACTCTGACGAAATGCCTCTGCAACAGGAAACAGGTGCAGAACATCTCTCTCTTAAAGGTACAGCACTGTCACAACAGGAAACGTCAGAATGGGATAGAGAATCTGGTCAGGAGGGTGTGTGTGAAGGAAAGGGTATACTCACAGAAAGGACCAACAGGAACAGACCGATGGACCCTCCAGGTGACTGGTAAGATCAGCAACATACAGGAAGGGGTCTGACTGCTCTCAGGACAGAAACAGTAAAGGTCAGGGTGAGTGTGTGAAATTCCTCAACAGCTAGAGTCAGTGTAACATCAGCACATGTCCCACAGGCTGAAGAAACATCATTTACCTTCAGATTTCCTGAGGCCTGGAAAAGAAAATCAAATAAATTAATGAATCTAATGGGCACCATGACCTCGGGAGATGCCATCAGAGTCAGACTGCAATGAACAGGCTCCTCATTACACTGTTCATTGCACACCTCACTAAAAATGAAATCTTATTCCCCGAAATATTAACATTGTTCTCCGTGCCCACCTCTCTCTCCACAGCTTCTGCTTGATCTGTGGAGTATTTCTAGCACTGTTTTACTTTCTTTTAACAAATTATTAGATTCAGTTCATGATTAGTTTTTGCAAAAAGTTCTCAGAGTTTGAGCTCAGTTTGTCACCTTGAATCTTATTCTGTAATCTCCGATGGTACCACACTGTGAGAGTGACTACTGCAACAGTCAGAGCAAACAGGATCCAGAACGCTGTCAGCCATCCGGAAACACCGGGGAAGAAGGAATCTGTATCGAGAGACAGAGGACAGGAGGAAAGGGAGAGAAATGGAAGGAAAGGGAGAAGGTGGTGAGAAAGAGACAAATTAGAGAAGTGGCAAAATTGAAGGGGAAAGGGTGGGGGTAAAGGTAGGGGGAAGAGGGGAGAAGGGAGAAAAAGTTGGAGAGAGACGGGGATAATGGGATACAAAGGGAGAGAGAGTGAGAAAGCGAACCATTCAGCTGTTTGAATTAATACAAACACATTGTTACACCCTGTACTCAACTTCAATCACCCTCTTTCTCTATTAGCTTCTTTTCCCCCATTATCCATTTCCCTCTTCCAACCTCCGCTATCTCTGTCTCCCTCCATCACCCACTCTCTGTCCATTACCTCACTGCCTTTTCGCAAACTCAAAATATACCCACTCACCCCCCTGTTCCATCACACTCACTCCTTCCATTCAATTTGCATCGCATCCTCTCCTTCTCACTCCATCACACCCTCTCCTTCTCCCTAGATCACTCTCTCCTACTCGTTCCATCACAGCCTCTCACTCTCCCTCAATCTCCATCACTCCTTCCTTCCTGGTGAAATGCCTTTTGTTGCCATAAGGGGCAAGCTGTAGCTGTGAGAGGCTGACCTTTGACACTTGTCTCTGACCAGGGCCACGAGGAGCCTGTTTCAATCACAGCATTTCCTCAGGATTTTATATTTCTCTATAATCTCATTCAAGTCCTTTCCCCCAGCCAGCTGAGTATCTGGGAATGTCTTCTCCCACCATGACAGACCTGCGATCTGGATGTGAGCCTCCTGTGTCTCCTTCAGGATCACATTGTTAATGACACAAGTGTACTTGTTGGGGGATTGCTTGGGGATCTCGATGGAGCTGCTGACCATGAACAGCCCCTGAGTGTCTGGCTGGTACGTGGTTTGCTGCTGGACCATCACATTCACTCCACCTCCGTCTACCCACAGGACGGGTGGCTGTGGGTACCACCCTTCGGATCTGCAGCCCAGACTGATGCCATCACCTGTTTGGCCCTCCATCTCGATCCTGGGCTGGCGGCCTGTACCTGCAATCACAGAGACATCAGGAAGGGGAGTAGGCCACAAAGCCTGTCATGGCCTCCCTACACCACTCGGTCAGATTGCAGCTGACCTGTACTTTCAGGATCCCTTCACGCAGTGTAACCAGAGTTCGATTAGAATCTGTCAGGGCAAGGTGGTGGGGGAGGGCAGAGGAAACCTCACTCGGAGAGATGAGAGAGAAACAGGCCAGACAGGAAATACCCACAGGTCAAATTAGTCACCAGGTAAGGTTCTACCAACTGGAATTGTTTCTGGGCCTTCAGACTGGCTGCACATAAAAACATTTTCTTTTAAAAAGGGACATTATAAAGTTCATAAGTACTGCAAAAACCTTCAACTAACTGGAAAGTTTTGCTTTCATTTAAAAAAAGAGGTCCTGCTGTTAAGGCAGAGATGAACAAACATGTTTTTTCCAACATGACAATTTAGTCTGTGGAATGTATTCCCCAGATTCAAAAAACTACAAGAATATTCTGTGTCCACTTCTGGAATCCACATTCTAGTATGGATGTGATTTCACTGGAGAGGGCTCAGGAGAGATTTTTTTTTGCCTGGTCTGGAGAGTTATATTTGTGAAGAGAGATTGGATAGACTGTGGACAAGAACAGAAACTGCTGGAACAACTCGTCAGGTCATGGAGTCATAGAGATGTACAGCATGGAAACAGACCCTTCGGTCCAACCCATCCATGCCAACCAGATATCCCAACCCAATCTAGTCCCATCTGGCAGCGTCCGGCCCATATCCCTCCAAACCCTTCCTATTCAGATATCCATCCAAATGCCTCTTAATTGTTGCAATTGTACCAACCTCCACCACATCCTCTGGCAGCTCATTCCATACACGTACCACCCTCTGCATGAAAAAGTTGCCCCTTAGGTCTCTTTTATATCTTTCCCCTCTCACCCTAAATCTATGCCCTCTAGTTCTGGACTTCCCGACCCCAGGGAAAAGACTTTGCCTATTTATCCTATCCATGCCCCCCATTATTTTGTAAACCTCTATAAGGTCACCCCTCAGCCTCCGACGCTCCAGGGAAAACAGCCCAGCCTGGCACCATCTGTGGAAGAAAGGAGTATTACCCATTGACATCCAGTGACTCTTCATCAGAAGTTCAGAAGAAACATTATTTATGCGGAAGACATAATTTAGTTTGGGGGGAGGAGTGGAAATGGGGAGATTGGAGGGGCACAGATTGCTGGAGATGGAGCCCAGAGACAGAGAGAGAGAGAGAGAGAGAGAGAGAGATGAAAGTTGTGGGTAAACAAGGAGATTATGGATGGCAGGCCAGGACAGAATAGAAACTGAATAAGTGATAATAGGGTCAAAGAGTAGGAGAAAGTGTGTGAGCTGTATGATAGCAATCCAAATAGTGTGATAGCAGATCTTAGAGTATGTGGGAATAGGTGACTGTGCTAAAACCAACCCCTGTCAGTGCAGGACCCGGTGTGGTATAGGTAAAAACACTGAAAGGTGGAATCAGACTCTAAAGTTATTGAACTTGATGTTGAGTCCTAAAGGCTGCAGTGTCCCGAAGCTGAAAATGAGGTACTGTTCTTCAAGCTTGCACTGAAACACTGGAGCACTGGAACACTGCTGCAGGCCTGAGACAGAGATATAATGGCCAGGCATGGGAAGTGGCAGGCAACTGAAGCTCAAGGTCATTTTTGCAAATAGAATATTGATGTTTTGCAATGTGGCCACCCACTTTGCATTTTGATTTCCTAATTTAGAAGGGACTGCACTGTGAACAGCAAATACCAGATTGAGTGAAGTGCAGGTAAATCATTGCTTCAGCTGGAAGATCCGGATGAAGGAGGAGGTATATGGGCAGGTTTTACATATTCCTTGGGAAGATGCTGTGGGAGAGTGGGGAGATGTTGGGAGTGGACAAGAAGTGGGCCAGAGTCTCCTGGAGGGAAAGGCCCTTGCAGAGCTTTCAATTTCCACCCTACCGTCACTTTCACCTGGTCCATCCCTGCCTCCCCCATTCCCTTCTCGATATCTCTGTTTCCATTTTGAGGAATAGGCTGGCCACGAACAAACTCACCGTCTCCCATAGTGACAATGATTACACATTCTCACACCCTGCCTCTTGTAAAGACTCTGTCCCGTTGCCCCAGTTTCTCCACCTACATTATATCTGTTCTGATGATACCACCTTCCACATGGTGCTGCCTCCAAAATGTCCACCCTTTTCCTCAATCAAGGATTCCCCACTACTGTGGGTTGCAGGGCCCTTCGCCATGTTTAACCTATCTCCCGCTCTTCACCCCACACCCCTTTTCTCTTCCCTCCCACAATGATAGTGTCACTGTACTCCTCATTTACCACTCGACCAGCTTATGCATCCAAACAATCTTTAGCTGCCATTTCCAGCACATCCAGCGGGATTCCATCACCAGACACATATTCCCTTCTCCTACCTTGTCAGTTTTCCACATGGACCATTCCCTCTGCGACACACTGGTCTACTCCTCCTTCACTCCCAACACCCTCTCACACCCCAAATACCTTTCCATGCAATTGCAGAAGGTTTAACACCACCTGTTCACCTCCGCCTCCTCACTATCCAGGGTGCCAGACATACCTTTCTGGTAAAGCAGTAATTTACCTGTACCTCTCCATCTAATCTACTGTATTTGCTGTTCACAATGTGGTCTCCTCTACATTAGGGAGACGTAAAGCAAACTGGGCAACCACTTTGCAGAACACCTATTTTCTGTCCACAAAAATGACACTAAGCTGCAAGTTGCCTGCCTCTTCAACACACCACCGTATTCCTTAGCCAACATTTCTGTTGCAAGTTCAGCGTAGTCTTCCAGAGAGCATCAGCACAAACCCGAAGAACAGCATCTCATTCACCATTTGGGAACACTGCAGCCTCTGGGACTCAATATCAAGTTCAATAAATTTGAACATTTCATGTTTTTTACTCACTCACACCAGGTCTGTCCTGATATGTGTTGCTTTAAGCAGTCACCCATACTCATGGAATTCTAGAACCCACTGTCAACACACACGCATTGCATTCAGTACAGCTCACCTATTTCCCCACTTATCACTCTTATTATCACTTCTTCTTCTGTCCTGATTTTCTATCCATAGCCTCCTTGTTTACATACACCTTTCATCTCTCTCTCTCTCTCTCTCTCTCTCTTTCTCATGGACTCCATCTCCACCTATCCACTCATTTCTCCCTGCCCCCTTCTCCAAACTTCAGCTCCATACCACATGTTCCTAATTGCTAACTGCTCTAATCAAGAGTCACTGGACTCAAAAGGGTTACACTGCTTTCTTCTCATTGGTGACACCAGACCTGCTGAGGTTCTCCAGGAATTTCTGCTTTTGTTTCAGATCACTAGCATCTGTAGTTCTTTATTTATAATTGATTAGACTAGGGTTTGTTTCTTCAAAGCAGAGGAGACTGGGGAGATGATTGAGATGTCTAACATTATGAGGGGCATAGGTTGGTTGCATTCTCTTGGTAGAGGGATCAATGACCAGGGACATTGATTTAAGGTAAGGGACCAGAGGTGTCAAGGGCATGTCCAGAAAAATGTTTTCATGCAGAGTGAGTTGGGAATCTCTTCTGGGGTAGAAGGGACCTGTACAAGAAGGATAGATTGCACCTGAATTGGAAGGGAACTAATATACTTTACTCGAGCTGCTTGGGAGGATTTAAACTAATAAGATGAGGGGGTGGGACCCAGGGAAACAGTGAGGAAAGTGATCAATCTAAGACTGGTGCAGTTGGGAAAGGGAGCAAGTCAAACTGGGCAAGAAGGGACAAAGTAGAGAACAAGGTACGACTGTTAAATGGAATGACATTTGCTTCAATGCATGAGGCCTAACAAGGAAGGCAGATGAACTCAGGGCATGGTCAGGAACATGGGACTGGGATATCATAGCAATTACTGAAACATGGCTCAGGTATAGACAAGACTGGCAGCTTAATGTTCTAGGATACAAATGCAATAGGAAGGATAGAAAGGGAGGCAAGAGAGGAAGGGGAGTGGCATTTTTGATAAGGGATAGCATTACTGCTGAACTTAAGGAGGACATTACTGGGAATGCATCCAGGGAAGTTATTCGGGTGGAACTGAGAAATAAGAAAGGGATGATCACCTTATTGGGATTGTATTATGGACCCCTAACAGTTAGTGGGAAATTGAGATATAGATTTGTAAGGAGATTTCAGTTATCTATAGGAATAATAGAGTGGTTATGATAGGGGATTTAAACTTTCCAAACACTGGGACTGCCATAGTGCAAAGGGTTTAGAAGGAGAGGAATTTGTTAAGCGTGTACAAGAAAGTTTTCTGATTCAGTATGTGAATGTTCCAACTCAGGAAGGAGCAAAAACTTGCCCTACACTTGGAAAGTAAGGGAGGGCAGGTGACTGAGGTGTCAGTGGGAGGAGCACTTTGAGGCCAGCGACCATAATTCTAGTAGTTTTAAAATAGTGATGAAAAAGGATAGACCAGATCTAAAAGTTGAAGTTCTAAATTGGAGAAAGGCCAATTTTGATGGTATTAGGCAAGAACTTTCGAAAGCTGATTGGGGGCAGATGTTCTCAGGTAAAGGGACGGCTGGAAAATGGGAATCCTTCAGAAATGAGATAACGAGAATCCAGAGAAAGTATATTCCTGTTAGGATGAAAGTAAAGGTTGGTAGGGAAAAGTAGGGAGTGCTGGATGACGAAAGAAATTGAGGGTTTGGTTAAGAAAAAGAAGGAGGCATATGTAAGGTAAAGACAAGATAGATCGAGTGATTCCTTAGAGGAGTATAAAGATAGTGTTAAGGGTTTAGATGGCGAAGAATTTGTTAAGTGCATACAAGACAATTTTCATATTCGGTATGTGGATGTACCTACTAGAGAAGGTGCAAAACTTGACCTACTCTTGGGAAATAAGGCAGGACAGGTGACTGAGATATCAGTGGGGGAGCACTTTGGGGCCAGAGACCACAATTCTATTAGATTTAAAATAGTGATGGAAAAGGATAGACCAGATCTAAAAGTTGAAATTCTAAATTGGAGAAAGGCCAATTTTGACGGTATTAGGCAAGAACTTTCGAAAGCTGATTGGGGGCAGATGTTCGCAGGTAAAGGGACGGCTGGAAAATGGGAAGCCTTCAGAAATGAGATAACGAGAATCCAGAGAAAATATATTCCTGTTAGGGTGAAAGGAAAGGCTGGTCGGTATAGAGAATGTTGGATGACTAAAGAAATTGTTAAGAAAAAGAAGGAAGCATATGAAAGGTATAGACAGGATAGATGAATGAATCCTTAGAAGAGTATAAAGGAAGTAGGAGTATACTTAAGAGGGAAATCAGGAGAGCAAAACAGGGACATGAGATAGCTTTGGCAAATAGAATTAAGGAGAATCCAAAGAGTTTTTACAAATATATTAAGGACAAAAGGGTAACAAGGGAGAAAATAGGGGCCCTAAAGATCACCAAGGTGGACTTTGTGTGGAGCTGCAAAAAATGGGGGAGATACTAAATGAGTAGTTTGCATCAGTATTTACTGTGGAAAAGGATATGGAAGATATAGACTGTAGGGAAATGATGGTGACATTTTTCAAAATGTCCATATTACAGAGGACGATGTGCTGGATGTCTTGAAATGGGTAAAGGTGGATAAATCCCCAGGTCCTGATCAGGTGTTCCCTTGAACTCTGTGGGAAACTAGAGAAGTGATTCCTGGACTTCTTAGTGAGATATTTGTATCATCGCTAATCACAGGTGAGGTGCGGAAGACTAGGTTGGCTAATGTGGTGCCACTGTTTAAAAAGGGTGGTAAGGACAAGCCAGGGAACTATACATCAGTGATCCTGATGTTGGTGGTGGGCAAGTTGCTGGAAGGAATCCTGAGGGACAGAACGTACATGTATTTGGAAAGGCAAGGACTGATTAGGGATAGTCAACATGGCTTTGTGCATGAGAAATCATGTCTTACAAACTTGATTGAGTTTTTTGAAGAAGTAACAAAGAGGATTGATGACAGCAGAGTGGTAGATGTGATCTATATGGATTTCAGTAAGGCGTTTGACAAGGTTCCCCATGGGAGACTGATTAGCAAGATTAGATCTCACAGAATACAGGGAGAATTCACAATTTAGATACAGAACTGGCTCAAAGGTAGAAGACAGAGGGTGGTGGTGGAGGATTGTTTTTAGATGGGAGGCCTGTGACCAGTGCAATGCCAAAGGATCGGTGCTGGGTCCTCTACTTTTTGTCATTTACTTAAATGATTAGGATGCGAGCATAAGAGGTACAGTTAGTAAGTTTGCAGATGATACAAAAATTGGAGGTGTAGTGGACAGCGAAGAGGGTTACCACAGATTACAACAGGATCTGAACCAGATGGGCCAATGCGCTGAGAAGTGGCAGATGGAGTTTAATTCAGATAAATGTGAGGTGCTGCATTTTGGGAAAGCAAATCTTAGCAGGACTTATGCACTTAATGGTAAGATCCTAGGGAGTGTTGCTGAACAAAGAGACCTTGGAGTGCAGGTTCATAGCTCATTGAAAGTGGAGTCACAGGTAGATAGGATAGTGAAGAAGGGTTGGAGGATTTGAGCTATAGGGAGAGGCTGAACAGGCTGGGGCTATTTTCCCTGGAGCATCAGAGATTGAGGGGTGTCCTTATAGAGGTTTACATAATTATGAAGGGCATGGAAATGGTAAATAGGCAAAGACTTTTCCCTGGGGTGGGGGAGTCCAGAACTAGAGGGCATAGGTTTAGGGTGAGAGGGGAAGATATAAAACAGACCTAAGGGGCAACTTTTCAGACAGAGGGTGGTATGTGTATGGAATGAGCTGCCAGAGAATGTGATGGAGGCTGGTAAAATTGCAACATTTAAGAGGCATTTGGATGGGTATATGAATAGGAAGGGTTTGGAGGGATATGGGCTGGGCGCTGGCAGGTGGGACTAGATTGGGTTGGGATATCTGGTTGGCATGGACGGGTTGGACCGAAGTGTTTGTTTCCATGCTGTACATCTCTATGACTCTATGTATGTTTGCAATACGAAAGCAAAGGGCCAAATGCAGGAAAGTAGGATTAGAATAGTTACCTGCTTGTTATTGAATGGGGCAGATGGGCCAAAGGCCCTTTATGCAAAGCCAGCCTCGATGACTGCATTCCACCAGATGAATTGTGGGAAACAAAGAACTTAACGCAGAGAAGAGCTGGAGTGGTCCATTCAATCCCTGATGCCTGTCCCATTAGTCAATATGATCATTGCTAATTCTCCACCTCAACTCCAAATTCCCACTCTTTCCACATGTTCTTTATATTACCTCAGCTTCCAAAAATATATGAATCTCTTTCTTAAATATATTCAATGTCTGGCCATCCCCGGCTGAGGATGAAAAGACATGTCCCATGTGTGGGTGCACGGGATTGATCGCTGGTCAAGAGAATTGCTCTGCGAGCACTGAATGGACTGTTCTGTACTTTCTAGGGGTTAGAAGTGTGAGAGGTGAAAGCATTCTGGTAGGATTTGAGAGGAACAGGAGCAGGCAATTCAGCCCCTCAAGCCTGTTACAGCATTCTGTGAGATCATGGCTGATCTGTGGCCTCACTCACTGCTTAATCCATCAAAACTTTAATCTATCACAGATTAAAAATAGGGACTACATGGAGAGTTTGTTTCTCATGCTGACTGAGCTAAAACATCTTCTACTCCAGGGCTCTAGAAATACTCATTCTGTGAACACTCACCTCAGAAATCTTTTCATTCCTGGTATTCAGGGATGTGGGGAGAGGACCTTGAATGTGGAAATAAAATTCAAATCAGCTATAATAGTGAAATAAAATTAAAATATTGAAGAGTGGGGCAGCCTGGAGGGACCGAATGGTCTTTTCCCCCTTCAGTGGAATGAGACAGTGAGGCAAAGGTTCCCAACACTCTGAGTGAAGAGCTATCCCCCTTCTCAGTGCTAAGTGACCATCCCCTTATCCTGAAACTGCGTCCCCGTGTTCTAGATACCTCCGTCAGCAGAAACAGCCTCTCAGGGTCGATCCTGTCAGGTTCTATTTGCATTCTGCCTGGTTCTGAGTCAATATTCATCCTTCACCTCAACAACCCTGTCCCTGAGGAGGTCAGCTAGTGTGTTTACAAAATGGTCACTGACCTGTCACATCTAGTGTGAATTTGAACTCATTGTGTTTGATGCCAGAAGCAACGAAGCACTTGTACTGTCCCCTGTCAGAGACTCGGACATCCTTCAGTCTGAGAGAGAGATTCCCCTGTGCCACTTCATCGAGAAACAGTTCAGTTCGGCCTCTGTAGGCCGAGTGCTGGAATGCCAAAGCGTCTGCTCCTTCTGTGTATAAGTGGACAGGTGAGATATAGCCATACGCCATGTTGATCCAGCGAACCTCCATATTCGCTGGATTTGTGGGCGGCACGGTGGCACAGTGGTTAGCACTGCTGCCTCACAGCGCCTGAGACCCGGGTTCAATTCCCGCCTCAGGCGACTGACTGTGTGGAGTTTGCACGTTCTCCCCGTGTCTGTGTGGGTTTCCTCCGGGTGCTCCGGTTTCCTCCCACAGTCCAAAAGATGTGCTGGGTCAGGTGAATTGGCCATGCTAAATTGCCCGTCGTGTTAGGTAAGGGGTAAATGTAGGGGTATGGGTGGGTTTCGCTTCGGCGGGTCGGTGTGGACTTGTTGGGCCGAAGGGCCTGTTTCTACACTGTAATGTAATCTAATCTAAAAAAAATTCTTTAGGACTTTGGTCATCACCAAGACACATTCCAGGACCACACTGCCCCCGACAACCCCCATTATGTGGGATAATGGTCCTGTCACCTCTAAATCTCCCGCTGTTTCTGTAGTAGTCACTGGAGAGAGAATCAGATCGATTGGTCATCGCTCAGGCTATTACAGCTGTATATTAATGTTTGTAACAGAGAAAGAGGGAGAGGCAGGGGGACAGAGAATGATCGAGGGAGAGACAGGGGCAGTGAAAGATGGAGATGTAGAGGAAGGGATAGAGAGAGATAGTGACAGATAGGAGGGGCAGGGACGGATATATACAGAAATGGGGAACAGAGCGACACGAAGATTCAGAGAATCATAGAGTTGTACAGTACAGAAACAGACCCTTTCGTCCAACTTGTCCATGCCGACCAGGTATCCTAAATTCATCTTATCCCATTTGTCAGCACTTGGCCCACATCCTTCTAATCCCTTCATATTCATATGCCCATCCAGATGCCTTTTAAATGCTGTAATTGTACCAGCCTCACCACTTCCTCTGGCAGCTCATTCCATAAACGCACTGCCCTTTGCATGAAATAGTTGTCCTTCAGGTAACTTTTAAATCTTTACCCTCTCACCCTAAACCTATGCCCTCGAGTTCTGGACTCCCCCGACTCAGGGAAAAGATATTGTTTATTTAACCTATGCATGCCTCTCATGACTTTATAAGCTTTTATAAAGTCACCCCTCAGCCTCTGATGCGCCAGGGAAAATAACCCCAGCCTGCAGCCTCTCCCTATAGCTCAAACCCTACAACATTGGCAACATCCTTGTAAACTTTTTCTGAACCCTTCCAAGTTTCATAACATCCTTCCTACAGGAGGGAGACCAGAATTTCACACACTATGCCAAAAGTGGCCGAACCAATGTACAGCTGCAACATAAACTACCAGCTACCTACACTCGATACTCTGAACAGTAAAGAGGGACAACGAGTGAGTGGGAGAGAGGGATAGAAAGAAGTGAAGAATAGAGAAACACAGAGAGGAAAAACAGACAAAAACTAAATTATTTTGCATTCTTACTTCACCTGTCACATTCTCAGAATATTTTAATGTTGCCTAGTCTGAAACACAACAGACAGACTATTCTTTGTAAGGTACCAAATAGAACAATGAGGAATATGGCTGGATACCCTTTTTTTAAGTGTCTTTACATTCACCAGAGGACAGATGAGGCCAGTGTTTGATGGCTCAAATGTCTCCAAGTATTGGCAACTCCAACTTTGCAGCATCTCCTGAGTACTGACCTTATGACAGTGAAGTATTCCCGCAGTACTGGCACTATGACAGTGAAATATTCCCCCAGTACTGACCCTATGACAGTGCAGCACTCGTCAACACTGACCTTCCAATTGTGCAATATGCACTCAAACTAAACCTCTGATGTTGCAATGCTCCCTTGGTACCCAGGGAATCAACCCAGTTTACATATTCAAATCTCTAGTGTGAGTACTGATTTTTAGTATTTTTGAAATTCATTTCCCTACCATGAAAGATCCAAATGAGAACCTGGAGCAGAAGAAATATTCTGGGAATTCAGAAATCCAGCATCGGCAGAGCCAAGGAATGATGTGTTGTAACTGTCTAAAATGTTACCAGAGAGTCTACATCAATAAGAAGATATTCATGCGAGTCAGCATCAATGCAATTAATGGTCACCGAGAGCAGCAACATTTGAGTATATATCAGTACATGTGCTGACATATACACCCACATATGCTGACATACACATGCACATATACTGAAATATACAAACACGTATGAACATATACACTCACATATACTAAAATATATGCCCACATGCTGACGTGTACACCATGTATTGAAATGTACACACATGTACACATGGCACAAACATGTCGACTACCATGCAGTTACATGCATGCCTTCCCAATTTTATTATTATTATCCTCTCCATTTATAGACTTTTCACTAATTTGTGCATCTATGTTACTCTTCCAAAGCTAGCAAATAATAGAGATGGGACAGACTGAGTTTGTGATCTATGGAGCAGAGGAGACTGAAGGGAGACATAATTGAGATGTGTAAAATTAGGAGGGACATGGAGATGGTTGACAGGAAGAAACATTTTCCCCTTGATGGAATGGTCAATAATTTAAGGTAAAGGGAAGGATGTTTAGATGGATTGTGAGGAAAATTATTTTCACTTGGAGGATGGTGGGAATCTGGAACGCTCTGACTGGGAAGGGTGGTCGAGGCAGAAATATTCAGAACATTTCTGAAGGTCGGTAAATCACTGAGGTCAGATGAATTGCATCCAATGCTGTTAAAAGTAAGTCATGGATAAAAACAAAAGTCCCTCTGAGGGTCATTTTCCATCCTTACTAGCTACTGGCAAGGTACCAGAGGATTTGAGGTCTGCAGTTGCTGAGATATCATCGATAGCCACAGGTAAAGTGCTGGAAGACTGGAGATTGGCAAATATGGTGCCACTATTTAAGGAAGGTGGGAAGGACAAGCCAGGGAACTATAGACCGGTGAGCCTGATGTTGATGGTGGGCAGGTTGTTGGAGGGAAAGGCAAGGACTGATTAAGGATAGTCAACATGAGAAATCATGTCTGACAAACTTGATTGAGTTTTTTGAAGAAGTAACAAAGAAGATTGATGATGGTAGAGTGGTGGACATGATCTATTTGGACTTCAGTAAGGCATTTGACAAGGTTCCCCATGGAAGATTGGTCAGCAAGGTTAGATCTCATGGAATAAAAGGAGAACTAACCAGTTGGATACAGAACTGCATCACAGCACCAGAGACCTGGCTTCAATTCCCGCCTCAGGCGACTGACTGTGTGGAGTTTGCACATTCTCCCCGTGTCTGCGTGGGTTTCCTCCGGGTGCTCCGGTTTCCTCCCATAGACCAAAAATATGCAGGTTAGGTGAATTGGTCATGCTAAATTGCCTATAGTGTTAGGTGAAGGGATAAATGTAGGGGAATGGGTCTGGGTGGGTTGCGCTTCGGCGGGTCGGTGTGGACTTGTTGGGCCGAAGGGCCTGTTTTCCACACTGTAAATAATCTAATCTAATCTAAAAAATCAGAGTTAATGTTTCGGATCAAGTGACCTTTCTTCAGTTCAGAACCTGCTGAGTTTTTACAGCAATTTCTGTTTTTGTTAGCAACTCTGTCAAGCTCCTGAATAAAATTGACAGCCTCTCGCAGAATTTACATCGCACTTTTCATCACATCCTAAAGCACACGGAGTACATCTGAAGTGTAATCCATGTTGGAATGTGGGAAATAAGGCAGGCGAATCTGTGCACGGCAAGATCCCAGAACACTTCTTCGGAGAGTCAGTGTTGGGCCGAATGGCCTGTTTCCACACTGTAGGGATTCTATTGTACTCCATAATTGTTATTCTGTTGATTGACTGATAAATATATTGACCAGGTCATCCCTGCTACTCTTCGAAACAGCGGCCACAGGATCTTTTAAGTCGATCACATCACCAAAAGATCAAATGGGATTTTGAATAAAGTCTTATTGATCACAGCGCCCTCCCTCAGTATTGCACTGGGATGTCAGTCTGTGTTTTTAAGGTCATGTCCTGGAATGGGACTTGAACCCACAACCTCCTGATGCAAAGGAGAGAGTAACAATACTCGATTCACTGCTGATACTGGGCCAGCTACCGGCCTTCCCGAACCTGTGCAGTAGTCCCCAGAACCTGCTCCTTTTCCAACCTGGAGGGAGGGGCAGGGGGTTTCACGTATTAATTTGACTTCCTTTTCTTTAAGATGTGGTTTCTACTGTAAAGTGGGGAGTCCTTATCAACCCGGACTATTACAGCCATGGAACGGGAATCCATTTGGAGCTGGGAACACCCGTACTCCCCTTTCCCACACCGGACCAGACGGGTTAATATTTACCTTCCCTGTCCCCGGGAACCCGCTCTCCCATTCACCCAGGCTCTGAGAACCTTTTTTCCTCCCACAGCCAGGCCCTCCCAGTCTCTTGGCCGGGCCTCTGTTCGGTTCCGGGACTGAGCCCCCACTACCCCCGGGACTGAGTGTAAGATCCAGGAGCTTCCCACCGACAGGGAGATGGGAGTCAATTACACTGAAACTGAGAGGAGCTGAAATTACCCCCAAACTCACCCAGAAAGGAAAATCCAAAATTCGGGAAGAGTAATACAGAGCAGCAGCGATCAGAGCCCTTCAGTTTCTATTTGATGTCGTCTGCACTCCTCATCTCCACAAATGAACAAGCGGAACATTTTCGGGCGTCAACCTCATAAACTGTGGGAGGACAACGTTCAGAGTTTGATCCAGAGAACTTTGAGCTCAGCCTTCATTAGTTTTGTTTTCTTCATCTGCAATGCTCTTGTACCCTCTGTAACACTGCAATATTGAAACGTTTGTTCAAATCTCTGCAGCAACACCATCCTATCCCATTGCTAAAAGTCCCCAATCCTACAACACTGTCTGAAATCTGCACCACCTCCCCCCCATCCACCGCACCCTCCTTCGTACCCTCCCTGGTGTGATCAGACCCTTTCTGGAAGGAGTCCAAAAGTTATGCACAAAGTCCTCTGCAACCTCACGAAAGGTTTATACAGTGATAATTTCCCTGTTTTTACACGCTGGGATATGGCAAATGAAGTGTCCCTTCCTTAGACATACTGAATGAACTGGTAGGGAATAGAGGGATGCATAACATGTAGAGGCAAACGAGATTTTTGTTTGGAAAGGCATCATGTCTTGGTATGCTGAAGGGCCTGTTATTGAGTTGTAATGTCCTTTGTGCTTTGTTCGTTACCTTATAACTACTTTGACTACCAGTCCTGCCACCTGCAAGGATTTGTGAATATGCAAACAAAGCGACCTCTGCTCTGATCCGAAGAAACGTCACTGGACCCGAAACATTGACTCTGCTTTCTGTGTGCAGATGCTGCCAGGTGCAGACCACAGTCGTCTCCGAATGGAACCTATTTGCCGCTGTTCGTTCCCCGGCTCTCCGACTTCACAGAGGCAATTTAGCCTGAACTGCCTTTCAAGAGACTTAAGCGGCTGGATGCAAGGCGATTTCACACTCTGTCCGTGTTTCCCTCTCATTGATTTCTCGAAACCAGCGTTCCTCTGGGATTCCTGGACAGAATCAACTCGCGAACCAATCTGCACCACTTTTCTCTGAATGTTGTGTTGGTTTGAAATTTAGCATTCTTGCATTTGTCCTGAAGGAGTCGCAGATGAAAATATTCAGAGACAGGTCTCTCTTTTCAGGATAACCGTGCAGTGTTAAATACAGCTGGTTGCTGTTTATGGTCCAGTGATATTGGTAGAAGCATAGATTGTTTTGAGCAAACAGGTTCATGCTTGAGCTGTTGCACAGCCTCTTAAAAGAACCTCAACACTGGTCAATGGAAATTGGTTCTTTCCATGATTCAGGCTTGCCTCTGTTAAATAAAATGTGAATAAAGCAGCGGAAGTAATGTAAAGGAATCCAATAATATCTGAGCATGCACAACTCAGTGATATTACATGGTCACTTGTGATAAGAACTGTAATGTTGTGCAGGTGAGATATAAACTTAAGAATCAAAATTCAGAAGAGTAACATTCAAACCCTAATGGACATGAGAGAACAAGTTGGCACTTACAACAAGTATCATCACTAAGAATGATTCCAGATATTTACAGCTAAACTGAGATTCTCAAATTCCCATGTGTTATTTAAGCTCACATACTCTTGCATTATTAGATCAGGCCTTTGAATAATAAAATCACACCATGTTAAAGTGAAGGGGTAAATATAGGAACAAAGGAACTGGGGTAGGCCATTCAGCCTCTTGATTTGTTCCAACATTTAATGAAATCATGGCTGATTTATGGCCTAACTCCATATAGCTATCTTTCATTGATACCCCTTAATATCCTTGTTTAACAAAATTGTAGCTATCTCAGAGTTAAATTTAAGAATGATCCTGCATTTACTGGCATTTGTGAAAGAGAGTTCTAAATATCTACCACCTTTTGTGTGTAGACATGTGGTGACATGGTGGCTCAGTTGTTAGCATTGCTGTCTCACAGCATGAGGGAGCTCAGGTTGATTCCAAACTTAGTCAACTATCTGTGTGATGTTTGCACGTTCCCCTTGGGTTTGCATGGGTTTCCTCCAGGTGCTCCAGTATCCTCCCACAGTCCAAAGATGTGCAGGTTTGGTGGATTGGCCAAGCTAAATTTCTCATAGTGTCCAGGGATGTACAGGTTGATGCTTTAGTCATAGGAAATGCAAGGAATGGGGGTGGGTCTTGATAGGATGCTCCTTGGACAGTCATTGCGGGCTTGATTTGCAGAAAGCCTGCTTTCACACTTTTGGGATTCTATGATTGTGTAGTACTGCCGAACACTTCTCTTGGACTGTCCTGTCCTAAGTCTCAGGATCTACCCATTACTATGAGAATTCCAAAATAGTTTCTCCGTACCTACCCTTTCTTTTCCCATTAATATTCTGTGAGGGAAATGTTTGAATTGGGAGATTGAAGATAGAAAAGTACATAGGAGCAATATGCTCATTCAGTATCTTTATCTGTCCATCTCTCTTTGTCTCTCCCTCACAACTCAGGAACAATCCAGGCCTGGAGAGATTAATTATATTTTATGAACCTTCCCTTTAAAACTGGGCTTCTGTTTTTGTTTTTCACTTCTTTGTGTATGATGTACAGAACATATATAAGAACAAAGGAACACTCGAGGCCTTGGTCTCCACAGCCTTCTATGATAATGAGTTCCACAGACTGAGCAACTTCTGGTTCAAGAAACACCTTCTCATCTCAGTTTAAAGGTTTGTTCCTTCCTCGAGGCTGTGCCCTGGGGTCCACATGTCTCCCAAAAGTGAAAACATTTTCTCCACCTCCACTCTATCCAAGCCTGTTAGTATTTTCTAAGTTTCAAACAGACACCACTTCATTCTTCAATACTCCATCACATACAGACCAAGTGTCCTCAACTGCTTCTCATATGACAAACGCTTCAACCCCAGGATCATTTATGTAATCCTCTGTGGACACTCTCCAAGACCAACACATCCTTCTTTAAAGATGAGGTCCAAAACTGCTCACAATATCACTGAAATGTTGAATGATCAATTGAAATGTTGAATGATCAATAGGAAAAGAGGCCAGTTGGCCCATAGAGTTTGTGTTGACCCATTACTAGAGTAATTCACCCACACACATTGCAATGACTTATGCTGATCAGATCATGTTGATTTTTACCGTCCTGGCCATATCCATTTTCTATCTTCATGGATCTGTCCAACATAGAGTCTGTGCACTGAGTGTTTGCACTGCATTTTAAAGGCTGCTCTACTGAGCTTGACTGTTCCTGCTCTGAGTCTGCTACATTTCCGTCTCTAAGATTACCTATTGTCTGCCTCACAGTAAATGCTGTAAACTCTTTTTTTAAGCATTCTGATATGCAGAATTTTGATTATAGCTCTCTGGCAATGTTCTTCCAGTCCCCTTTATGCCAATTCTCAATAGCATGTCTGTCTAATATCACACTAAATTACCATTAACATTTTCAATCCCATATAATTGAGATTTCCCTCCAACAGAATTTCAAGGAATGAATTCCAAATCCCAATGTCTTACTATTCATGAAAGTCTTATGCTGCTGTTGCTTTTGATTAATTTGATGGATCACTTTAAGTTATAGAGTCATAGAGATGTACAGCACGGAAATAGACCCTTCATTCCAACCCATCCATGCCTACCAGATATCCTAAACTAATTTAGTCCCATTTGCCACCACTTGGCCCATGTCTCTCTAAACCCTTCCTATTCATATACCTATCCAGATGCCTTTTAAATGTTGTAATTGTACCAGTCTCCACCACTTCCTCTGGCAGCTCATTTCATAGCAATTACAGAAATGTGGCTCTGGGATGGACAGATCTGGCAGCTTAATACAAATGCCAAAGGAAGGATAGAAAGGGGAGCAAGACAGCCCATCTGTTCTTGTTACGAACATTTCTGTTAAAACAAGCAGTCTCACTCTTCCTCTATTTTGTCCAGCTACATGATAATTTTGAACAAAACTTGTAAATCTCTTTTCAAGGATGTCATCAGGGTTGGAGGGTTTGAGCTATAGGGAGAGGCTGAATACACTGGGGCTATTTTCACTGCAGCATCAGAGGCTATGTGGTGATCTTATAGAGGTTTATAAAATCATGAGGGACATGGATAGGAGAAACAGACAAGACCATTTCTCTGAGATGAGTGAGTCCAAAACTAGAAGGCATAGATTTAAGGTGAGATGGGAAAGATTTAGAAGGTACCTAAGGGGAAACACTTTCATGCAGAGGGTGGTGCATGTATGAAATGAGCTGCCAGAGGAACTGGTGGAGGCTAGTACAATTACAAAATTTGAAAGGCACCTGGATGGGTGTGTGAATTGGAAGGGTTTAGAGGGATGTGGGCCAAGTTCTGGAAAATGTGACTAGATTAATTTAGGATATCTGGTCAGCATGGATGAGGTGGACTGAAAGGTTTGTTTCTGTGCTGTACATCTCAATAATTCCATGATTGCATATATATCAAAAGTTCAGCACCCCTGCAACTCACCTACAGGAAGCACCACTAAAACTCATGCCATTTGAAAAATACCCATTCAATGTCACCCAGAAGAAAAAAAATTACATTCAAAGAGAAAAAAAAACTGTAGATGCTGTAAATCAGAAGCAAAAACAGAAATTGCTGGAAAAAGCTCAGCAGGCCTGGCAGCATCTGTGGGAAGAGTAACAGAATTAATGTTTTGTGTACAGTGACCCTTCATCAAAACAATGAAGAAATCATTTTTATATTCTCATTGTCATTTCATTCCACGGACTTCAATGATACTTCTAATTCTTTAAAGTGACAATTTTTCCAATACCTCTTCAAGTCTAGAAATACATTCACATCTCAAACCCATGGCAATATATTTAGCTAAAGGTGATTTGGTTTTAACAAATCCACACTATTTTCCTCAATTGTTTAGCTCTGTCCAAGATTATTCCTAAATGATCTAGAAGGGGGCACTGTTGGTATGATCAGCAAGTTTGCAGATGTCACAAAGATTGGTGGAGTAGCAGAAAGCATAAGGGACTATCAGAGAATACAGGAGGATATAGATAGACTGGAGAGTTGGGCGGAAAAGTAACAGATGGCTTTCAATCCAGACAAATGTGCATTTAGGCAAGTCTAATTCTAGAGCAAATTATACAATGAATGGAAGAGCCTTAGGTAAAGTTGATGGGCAGAGAGATCTGGGAGTGCAGGTACATTTTATCCTGAAGGTTGCTGCACAGGTGGATAGAGTGGTCAAGAAGGCATATAGTATTATACCCCATCATTGGATGGGGTATTGAGTATAAGAGCTGGCAAGTCATGTTAAAATTGTACAAGATATTTGTTCGGCTGCATTTAGAATACTGTGTACAGTTCTGGTCGTCACATTACCAAAAGGATGTGCACGCTTTGTAGAGGGTGCAGAGAAGGTTTATGAGGATGTATGGAGGCCTGGTATGGAAGGTGCTAGCTATGAAGAGAGGTTAGGTAGGTTAGGTTTATTTTCACTAGAAAAAAGGAAATTGAGGGGGGACCTGAGAGGGATACGAATGCTTAAGAATTGACCGACAGGTTTAGACAGTACATTTGGATCGGCTCAGGCTTGGAGGGCCCAAAGGGCCTATTCATGGGCTGTAAATTTTCTTTGCTCTTTGTTCTTTGTTCTAAAAGTCTCCATCACTGAGGTCGATCTCACTGAGCTGTTGATGCTTGATTTACACTTACACTTGTTTTGAACATGCCGAAGCATTTACGATTTTGCAAACTTATAACATTTCAATCTTCTGACTCCTAGTCTCATTATACCTGCAACATTGATTCTCCTGCTCCTCAGATGCTTGCTGTGCTTTTCCAGCACCACATTCTAGGGGTGGCTTGGTGGCTCGGTGGCTCAGTGGTTAGCACTGCTGCCTCACAGCAACAGGGTCCCAGGTTCAATTCCAGCCTTGGGTGACAATCTGTGTGGAGTTTGCACATTCTCCCCGTGTTTGTATGGGTCCCCTCTGGGTGCTCTGGTTTCTTCCCACACTCCAAAGATGTGCAGGTCAGGTGAATTGGCCATGTTAAATTGCCCATAGTATCAGGTGCATTAGTCATAAGGAAATGGGTCTGAGTGGGTTACTCTTTGGAGGATCGTTGTGAACATGGGCCAAAGGGCCTGTTTCCACACTGTAGGGAATCTAATCTAATCTCATTTATAGTAATACCACCCC
Organism: Chiloscyllium plagiosum; assembly: GCF_004010195.1. Classification (NCBI taxonomy): domain Eukaryota; kingdom Metazoa; phylum Chordata; class Chondrichthyes; order Orectolobiformes; family Hemiscylliidae; genus Chiloscyllium; species Chiloscyllium plagiosum. Next base: position 28,905,865 of record NC_057746.1, on the reverse strand, counting down.
ATTTAAAGAGCCCCAAGAGAGCTTCCTATTCAAATGTAACATAGACTCCCAAATACATTGGAGTTCCTTCACTCCAATTTTATTTCACTTAACTGGACAATATTCACAGATCTGAGCAAAATAAGTCATTTCTCATTGTTATTTAACCATTTGTGGGATAGACATTACTGCAGCATGGTAAGAGTTTGAATAAAATTTCTTTGACATTTTTATTACGATGACAAGAAACAACCCTAATTAACAAAAACAAAAGATGAAACACTCAGTGGTCCCGGCAGTATGAGAATGACACGAGCTCCCTGCCAGAGTGCACATTGAAAGGAGCCGGGCATCACAGCAGCTGCTGGTCCCTCAGCTCCTGTCCCCTCATCCCAAAAGGAAATCTGAGACTCCCCTCTGAAAACAGCAGAATTGCCCAATACCTTGAAGATAAGATTTTGGGAGGTTTGTAAGTGGAAATCTTTATAGCTGCTCCTGCAGGAATAACATTCACTCCAGGATATTAGTAAAAAACAGGACGATTGTTTCTCCACTCAACTCTTCAAACTGTCTTCACCACTTCTTTGTCTCTGCCTTGCTGAGAAGTGATTTGGTGTCCCAATGGAAAGACTGCACTGTCTCTGCAGTGAAATGATTTGGTGTTCCCCTGGAAAGACTCCACTGAACCCAGTCTGAGAACCAGTGACTGATTCATCTCCAGTGTATCGTTCAACCGGTTTATTTGGAAGCAGTAACTTTCCAGGCGATGCTCCTTCATCAGGTGGTTGTGGAACTGGACCATAAGACACGGAATTTATTGCAAAAGATGACATTGTCATGCAATGGAAATTATATTTTGAACAAACTAGATTGTTGTTAAGTCTTCCATCTTTTAGACTGAGTTGTATGTTTGGGTTCATTAACATTTTCGAGATAACTCAAGGTATATTTAAAAAGAAAGATGACATCTGAGCTCAGACAATGCATTAAAGGTGTGAGGTTAGAGTCAGTCTGTATCCAATCTTGAGTCAGACTGGTTCTATTTCCAAATTGAAATTTACAAAATACTACATGGATTGACTGCCTGCATTGATGGCCAGCAGATTATGCATTTTCTGAGCAAACTAGAATCTATCTCCAAATATAATTCTATACAAGTATGTCTGTGCGCACGCAGGAGAGAGAGAGAGAGACAGAGTGTGTGTTTGCATGTGTGCAAGCTTGGTAAAGTGGGTGTGTGAGTGTGACAGGGTATAAGCCTGCAACAAGGAACCTGCATGGGTGTGTATAGTAGGTGTGAATGAGAGAGTTTGTGTGTATGAGAGTGCCTGTGAGAGTGTGTGAGTATGTAACAGTGTGTGTGTATTTGTGCTTGTGTGTGAGAGAGAGTGTATCGTGTGGTGGGATCACCTGTAGTATGACATGAACCCTGGGTTCCGGTTGAGGCCATCCTCAGGGGTACCAAACTTAGCTATCAGCCTCTGTTCAGCCACTTTTGCTGTGGCCTGTCTGAAGTCTGCCTTGGAGGATGGTCACCTGACAATCCGAAGCCAAGAATCCCTGACTACTGAAGTGTTGCCGGACTGGGAGGGAACACCCTGTCTGGCAATTGTTGCGCGGTGTCCATTCATCCATTATTGTAGTGTCTGCATAATCTCATCAACATACCATGTCTTGGGGCATCTTTGCATGCAGCGTGTGAGATAGACAACATTGCCCAAAGGCAAGGATGCCTTGAGACATGGGACATTGGCAAGACCATGCAGGCACTACAACAACGGATGAATGGACACTGCACAATAATCAGCAGCATGGGTGTTCCCTCCCAGCCAGGGAATACTTCAGTGGTCAGGAACATTTGGCCTCGGATTTTTGGGTGACCATCCTCCAAGGCTGACATTGGGACAGCAACAGGGCAAAGTGGCCAAAAAGAGGCTGATAGCCAAATTTGGTACCCATGAGGATGGCCTCACCCTGGACCTTGTTTTTGGATCATTGGAATCTCTTTTGGGGTAGAAGTGACCTGTACAAGAAGGACAAATTGCACCTAAATTGGAAGGGGACGAATATAGTGGCAGTGAAGTTTGCTAGAGCTGCTCGGAAGAATTTAAACTAGTAAGTTGTGGGGGGGGGCGGCGGGCAGTGAGGAAAGAGATCAATCTGAGACTGGTACAATTGAGAACAGAAGAGAGTCAAACAGTTAGGGCTGGCAGGAACAAAGTAGGACTAATAAATTAAACTGCATTTATTTCAATGCAAGGGGCCTAACAGGGAAGGCAGATGGACTCACAGCATGGTTAGGAACATGGAACTGAGATATCATAACAATTACAGAAACATGGCTCAGGGATGGGCAGGACTGGCAGCTTAATGTTCCAGGATACAAATGCTACAGGAAGGATAGAAAAGGAGGCAAGAGAGGAGGTGTGGTGTTTTTGACAAGGGATTGCATTACAGCTGTACTGAGGGAGGATATTCCTGGAAATACATCCAGGGAAGTTATTTGGGTGGAACTGAGAAATAAGAAAGGGATGATCACCTTATTGGGATTGTATTATAGACTCCCCAATAGTCAGAGGGAAATTGAGAAACAAACTTGTAAGGAGATCTCAGCTATCTGTAAGAATAATAGGGTGGTTATGGTAGGGGATTTTAACTTTCCAAACATCGGCTGGGACTGCCATAATGTTAAAGGTTTAGATGGAGAGGAATTTCTTAAGTGTGTACAATATAATTTTCTGATTCAGTATGTGGATGTACCGACTAGAAAAGGTGCAAAACTTTACTTACTCTTGGGAAATAAGGCAGGGCAGGTGACTGAGGTGTCAGTGGGGGAGCACTTTGAGGCCAGCGACCAAAATTCTATTAGATTTAAAATAGTGATGGAAAAGGATAGACCAGATCTAAAAGTTGAAGTTCTTCAGGAATGAGATAACAAGAATCCAGAGAAAATATGTTCCTGTTAGGGTGAAAGGAAAGGCTGGTAGGTATAGGGAATGCTGGATGACTAAAGAAATTGAGGGTTTGGTTAAGAAAAAGAAGGAAGCATATGTAAGGTGTAGACAGGATAGATCGAGTGAATCCTTAGAAGAGTATAAAGGCAGTAGGAGTATACTTAAGAGGGAAATCAGAAGGCCAAAAAGGGGACATAAAATAGCTTTGGAAAATAGAATTAAGGAGAAGCCAAAGCATTTTTACAAATACACTAAAGACAAAAGGTTAACTAGGGAGAGAATAGGGCCCCTCAAAGATCAGCAAGGCGGCCTTTGTGTGGAGCTGCAGAAAATGGGGGAGATACTAAACGAGTATTTTGCATCAGTATTTATTGTGAAAAAGGATATAGAAGATATAGAATGTCGGGAAATAGATGGTGACACCTTGCAAAATATCCATATTACAGAGAACGAAGTGCTGGATGTCTTGAAATGCATAAAGGAGGATAAATCTCCAAGACCTGATCAGGTGTACCCTAAAATTTTGTGGGAAGCTAGAGGAGTGATTGCTGGGCCTCTTGCTGAGATATTTGTATCATCAATAGTCACAGATGAGGTGCCAGAAGACTGGAAGTTGGCAAACGTGGTGCCACTGTTCAAGAAAGGTAGTAAGGACAAGCCAGGGAACTATAGACCAGTGAGCCTGACGTTGGTGGTGGGCAAGTTGTTGGAGGGAATGCTAAGGGACAGGAAGTTTATATATTTGGAAAGGCAAGGACTGATTAGGGATAATCAACATGGCTTTGTGCGTGGGTAATCATGTCTCACAAACTTGATTGAATTTTTTGAAGAAGTAAAAAAGAGGATTGATGTGATCTATATGGACTTCAGTAAGGCGTTCAACAAGGTTATCCATGGGAGACTGGTTAGCAAGGTTAGATCTCACAGATTAAAGGGAGAACTAGCCATTTGGATACAGAACTGTCTCAAATGTAGAAAACAGAGGGTGGTGGTGGAGGGTTGTTTTTCAGATGGGAGGCCTGTGACCAGTGGAGTGCCACAAGGATCGGTGTTGGGTCCTCTACTTTTTGTCATTTACATAAATGATTTGGATGTGAGCATAAGAGGTACAGTTAGTAAGTTTGTAGATGACACCAAAATTGGAGGTGTAGTGGGCAGCGAAGAAGGTTACCTCAGATTACAACAGTATCTTGACCAGATGGACCAATGGGCTGAGAAGTGGCAGATGGAGTTTAATTCAGATAAATGTGAGGGGCTGCATTTTGGGAAAGCAAATCTTAGCAGGACTTATACACTTAATGGTAATATCTTTGGGAGTGTTGTTGAACAAAGAGACCTTGGAGTGCAGGTTCATAGATCCTTGAAAGTGGAGTTGGAGGTAGATAGGATAGTGAAGAAGGCATTTGGTATGCTTTCCTTTCTTGGTCAGAATATTGAGTACAGGAGTTGGGAAGGCATTTAGAAGAATACAGCGCAGTACAGGCCCTTTGGCCCTCGATGTTGCGCCGATCCAAGCCCACCTAACCTACACTAGCCCACTATCCTCCATATGCCTATCCAATGCCCGCTTAAATGCCCATAAAGAGGGAGAGTCCAACACTGTTACTGGCAGGGCATTCCATGAACTCACGACTCGCTGAGTAAAGAACCTACCCCTAACATCTGTCCTCGACCTACTACCACTTAATTTAAAGCTATGCCCCCTTGTAATAGCTGACTCCGTACGAGTTAGGCCACTGTTGGAATATTGCGTGAAATTCTGGTCTTCTTCCTGTCGGAAAGATGTTGTGAAACTTGAAAGAGTTCAGAAAAGATTTACAAGGATGTTGCCAGGGTTGGCGGATTTGAGCTATAGGGAGAGGTGGAACAGGCTGGGGCTGTTTTCCCTGGAACATCGGAGGTTGAGGGGTGACCTTATAGAGGTTTACAAAATCATGAGGGGCATGGATAGAGTAAATAGACAAAGTCTTTTCCCTGGGGTGGGGGAGTCCAGAATTAGAGGGCATAGGTTTAGGGTGTGAGGGGAAAGATATAAAAGAGACCTAAGGGGCAACGTTTTCACACAGAGGGTGGTACAGGTATGAATGAGCTGCCAGAGGAAGTGTTGGAGGCTGGTACAATTGCAACATTTAAAAGGCATTTGGATGGGTATATGAATAGGAAGGATTTGGAGGGATGTGGACCGGGTGCTGGCAGGTGGGACTAGATTGGATTGGGATATCTGGACGGGTTGGACCGAAGGGTCTGTTTCCATGCTGTTCCTCTCTATTTCACACTACAGGTGACCCCACTGCAATATACACATACTCTCTTTCTCTCTCTCTCTCACACACACACACTTTCATGCTCACACACTCACTTAGATACTCTCTCATTCATATACACACCCTCTCACAGGCCTCCACCCCATCATGCTCACACACACACACTTTATCAAGCTTGCATACATGCAAACACATTCTTTCACGTGCACCCACACTCACATGCATGCACTCACATGCACACACTCAATCTCTCTCTCCTGCACACACACAAGTCTATAGGGTGAATTTGTCTGTGCAGAATCATATTTATAGGTACTTTCTATCTTGGTCAAAAATTGCACAGTCAATCCATGGAAATTCCACTTTGGAAATAGAACCCCCCAGTCTGATTCAAGATTGGGATACCAACAGACTCTGACCTCACATCTTTGCTGTACTGTCTGAGCTGAGATTTTAAAATTTATTTGTAGAACTTGGGTGTCGCTGGCTGGCCAGCACTGATAGCCCATCCCTATTTAAAGTAGAAAGAACAAAGAAAATTTACAGCCCGGGACAGGCCCTGTGGCCCCATTTGCCTTTGAGAAGGTGCTGGTGAGCTGCCTTCTTGAATCACTGTAGTCCGCTTTCTGTGGGTTGACCCACAATGCCAATGGGGAGGGAATTCCAGGATTTTGACCCAATGACTGTGATGGAATGGCAGTATATTTCCAAGTCAGGGTGGTGTGTGGCTTGGAGGGGAACCTGCAGGTGGTGTTCCTAAGTCCTTGCTGCCCTTGTCCTTAGGAAGTAGTCATAGGTTTGGAAGGTGTTGTCTAAAGATCTTTGGTGAATTTCTGCAGTGCATCTTGTAGATAGTACACACTGTTGCTACTGAGCGCCAGTAGTTGAAGAATTGAATGTTTATAGATGTGGTGCTAATCGAGCGGATTGCTTTGTCCTAGATGGTGTCAATCTTTTTTGAGTGTTGGAACTGTACCCATCCAGACAAGTGGGGAGCATTCCATCACACTCCTGATTTGTACCTTGTAGATGGTGGATAGCATTTGGGGGTCAGGAGGTGAGTTACTCGCCACAGTATCGCTAGTCTCTGACCTTCTCGTGTAGCCACTGCATTTATGTAGTGAGCCCAGTTGAGTCCAGTCTGATCACTTTTTTTACATAAAACTTAAGTTATCTTGAGAATGTCACTTAAAAGAAGTTCTGGGATTTAGAAACAAAATCTGCAACCCATTCTAAAAGATGATTCAATAATTTATTTTTGTTGCATGACCCTGTAATCTGCAATAAATTCAGTGTCTTATCATCCAGTTCCACAACCACCTGATGAAGGAGCGGCGCTCTGAAAGCTAGTGTTTCCAAATAAACCTGTTGGACTAAAACCTAGTGTTGTGTGATTTTTAACTTTGTCCATCCCAATCCAACACAAGCACATTCTCATTAACATTCATCTCCAACAACGCCATGTAGTACCACCTCCCGCCTGTGGAGCAACATGACAGAAAGGAAGGTTCCCGGGTTCCTGCAGCTCACAGCTCACTCTACCCAGTCAGTCCCTCTCTACAACTGAGCTTCTATTTGTTTCTTCTCTCTCCCTCCTTCTTTCCCCCAGACTGAGACCGACCCCCATCAGTTTACAGCTGGCAGGAGAGAGGGGGACGGGGTGAAATTATGGGATGGATGTGTCAGTGCCCTTTAATCCCGCAGATTGTCAGCGGGGCGGAGTTTTTCCCGCCGTCATTCCCTCCCGGATGGAAGATGGGAAAGAGCCTCTCAGTGAAAGTGTGGGTGAAAGTGTGGAGGTAGGACATGGTGTCCGCATTGTAAAATGACACCTGTCCACCCTCATAGTCCAGGAAAACCCCGATCTTCCGGGGATTCACTCTCGGGAAGAGGGCGGTCGGGGGGGAGGGGGGGGTAGCGGCAAAATAACCGCATCCAGGTAACAGCCCCACAATCCAGAATCCGGTCTCCGGGATCAGGTCGATCTCTCCTTTCCTGTCCACAGACTCTCGGGCCACGCCCAGAAAATACTCTGTCTTCTCCCCTACCTCCGCCTCCCAGTAATGTCTCCCTGATGTGAATCCCTCTGATCCCAGGACGCATTCCCAGAAATGAAATCTCTCCGGGGAGTCAGGGAGCGGCTGCTCTGTGTCTCCGAGTCTCACACTGGTCCGGTCCTCAGACAGGATGAGCCGGGGATGCGCTGTGTTCGGATCCAGAGTCAGAGAGGCTGGAGCTGGGGGAAGAGATCAAATAACACCGTCAGAGAGGTGGCGGGTGAAGAGGGGAGGGTTAAGGATTGGGGTCTCCAGGGAGCAGCGGCCCAGCTCAGAGCGTAGTGGGAGTAGCCCAGCGGTCAGAACACGTGAACTTCCGCCCTCCGCTGGTCTATGTTTGTCTTTTTAAACTTTGCTTCTTGTATCTCTCTGTAATGGAACATTTCTCTATTCTGTTCTTTAGGATTGTACCCAAGATGGTGCTGTAAGTGGCAAATTATAAACTTTCCACTGTCAACAACAGAGATTCTTAGAAAAGCTCAGCGGGTCTGGCAGCACATGTGGACATAAATCAGAATTTGGGTGGAGTGACCCTTCCTCAGAATTCACTCTACCTGAAATGTTATCTCAGACTTTTCACTGTACTCATTTGAGCACCCAATATAAAGCTAATTCAATTCAAAGAAAACGGGAAGGAAGGGAAAGGAGAGGGACAAGAGCAGGAGATGGGATAGGAGGTCAGCAAGGGAAGGAAGAGGAAATTGCAGGGGGAGGGTCGAAAGAGTGTTATATAAGAAACGGTGGGTAGGGGACAGGGAATTTAAGTGCTTTAATGAGAGAAGTAAGTGCTGGAAGGGGCTCGGTGAAATGCAGGATGAGAGGGGTACATATTCTCTGCTGCATTTTCATGGCATCTCCCTGACCAACCAGAATCTGGTCTGAGAATAAAAATTGACAGTTCTTGCTGCATCTCCACATCAAAGATGGCTGAACAAATTAGCACTTTCCTCTCGTGCTGTATAAAATGGGAGGGGGGGGGGGTCTTTTCACCAGTGTGTAGTGCTTCATTTCATATTATTTCACAGGATGAGGGTGTCACTGGCCAGTCCAGCATTAATTGCCTGTCCCTCATTGTCCAGAGGGCAGTTAAGAGTCAGTAACATTGCTGAGAGTCTGAAGTCACATGTAGGCCACACACAGGGTAAAGATAACAGTTCCTTCCTTGAAGGGCATAAGTGAACCAGATGGCATTTTCCTAACAATCGGCGTCTATTTTATGGTCACCATTACACTCTTAATTCCAGGCTTTTAATTGTATCCAAATGCATTCATCTGGCATGGTGGGATTTGAACCCTCGTCCCCAGACCATGACTTGGTTTTCACGCTTAATTTTCTGGGCATTGCCTCCCCATGTTGCTGAACCCAAAGCCCGGAGAGGGTGAATTCCAATTCCACCAGTGCAGTTTGAGAATTTGAGAAATAGTTTAAAACAAATTAGTGGAATAAAGCTGTGATGTCAGCAAAAGTGACTGTAGACTGTTGAATTGTCTTAAACCTCTGAGGAGGTCATGTGGTACAGTGAGTAACTTCACTGCCTCTGGGCCAGAAACGTCAGGCTCAAGTTCCGCTTCACAACTTGAATCCCGTGGAGTTTCTGTCATAACATGACCAGATTAATAAGCAATCTTGTAAATCCTTCTGACAAGCCAATTGCAGGTGACAGGGATGGGAGAGGTTCTTGGTCAGCCAGAACAGGGTGATGAAGACAGACAGCCTGTCCATGCACTACTACACAGATACAAACACACAGTCTGCTGCACCCAGCATTTTACCTGCATAGCTCCGTATCCTGTTCCATTCTACAAAGATAACAGAAAAGGAAGAAGAAGATTAATCATCCACAATACTCTCAAACAGGACAACAGTTGAAGTAAATCATGATTCACAGTGAGGTAAGGACTGGAGGGTGAGCCACAGTGGGGAGTGACTGGCTTTACCTTAACAATGTGCATAGACACACACACACCCCTTTAGATTGAGTAAAGGTACAGAATCACATATTGTTGATCTTCATATCTTCCTGTTCTATTTGGCCCAACATTACCATGGGCAAACATCAAAAAATACACAAATACTGATCGGTGAGGTTCCTTTCATTATGTGTTCACGCACAGAACATACCTGACTGGACCAAAGGCCTCCATTGTTCTAAAAGGAAACAGGGAATTGGAATGTCTGAATAAATCACACTCAACAGACTTCATTTCATTAACAAATTTTATTTTCATGCCAGTGTTTTCTAAAATAAAGGAACCAGTGCAGAACAGGAGGTGAAACTCCAATCCCAGAGTGAGGAAGTTTTGGGAATCATCTCTTACCTAACTTCTGCTGAAGTTTCTTAGATTCTAAAGAGAAAAACAGAAAGGAGCAAAATTTATCGTATGGGGAGCAAGGTAATTTAAATCTAACATCAACTGTACCAGAAATATCACTGAAAAAACAAAACATTACTTCACTTGAGACTTTTTTTGGAAGGGGAATATAGTTTAGAAATTTTTTTTGAATACAAACTTGGTGATACAAGTCTTCCATTATGAGGACAATAGATAAGATAGAAGCAGGGAGATAGAAGCACCACTGGTGGGTGAAACTCAAACCAAGAGGCATAATCTCATAATAAGGGGGAGCAGATTTAAAACTGAGTTGAGAAGGAACTTCTTTAACCAAAGGGTGGTGAAGCCCGAAATTCTGTGCCCAGTAAAGCAGTTGAGACTATCTCACTGAATGTTTTTAAAGCAAAGATAGATAGATTTTTGAACAGTAAATGAATCGTGGGTTATGATGAGTGGGTGAGTAAGTGGAGCTGAATCCTTGAAAAGATCAAAATTAAAAATCACACAATACCAGGTTATAGTATAACAGATTTATTTGGAACACTAGCTTTCAGAGCGCTGCTCTGAAATCTCCAAATCATGAAAAGATCAGCCATGACCTTATTATCTTGAGTGGGGAGATGGCCTACTCCTATTTCCTACATTGGTACGTCCTTATGTATCCAGTGTAGTATTGCTCACCTGTCAGAAAATATACTACAACTATATTACACAACTACAATTTGTATCATAGAATGCCTGTTTTTCTGTTAAAAATCTGAAAATCCTTCATACATGTATCCTGAATAAAAATAAGACAGTGACACAGTGAGATGTTACGTAAGGTGATCAAAGCTTTTTCAAAGTTTCTTAGGAGGAAATTGAAATGGTGGTGGGGGAATTAGGGTTTGGAACTGAGACAGCTGACACTGTATCTCCAAATGAAGGAGCAAATATAATTGTGGTGTGCTAGAGGATAGAATTAGAGGAGCACAGATATCTTGCAGGATTGAAGGGCTGGAGGAGTTACAGAGTAGTGTCATGACATGGGGTAAACTCTCCTGCTTAATTTAAAACCAGCAACATAATAAAGATTTATCCCATGCAGTAATCGTAAAAATCCAAGTGGCCAAGAACAATGTAAAGTAAAAATTAACAACTTTATTTCTTAAAGTATGACAGAGAATAATTAACTAACCACTGTTTAAAATTTATTTTTCTAAACTTCCCTTCTATAATACTAGTCCAATGAAACTCCCAATTAAGTTTTAAAAAACACTTCTTATCTCAAAACCAGGCAGCTTTAGGTTCTTATCTTCGGATCTTCCTGTGTCTTTTTTTCTCCTTGTTAGGAATTTCTGCATTACATGTTACTGATCGAAAAGGTACTCTTAAGAGAGATTTGGTTTTCAAGCAATCTGTTATATGCTAGGACTTGGCAGTCCTCCTCTTAACTGTTCAAATTCCCCCCAGTCTGATACCCCAGAGCTTTGGATTGTGTCATTGGCATTTAAGATTGTCAATATAATCAATTCAAACTTGATTGGAAATTGGTATTTTTCTGGGGTATAATTTAAATTGATTTGCCCAATTCGAATTTGTTTTTGTCTCCAGGCAACAAACTAATCGAGTTGTTCACCCCAGTGTTATATACATTGTTGCCTTATTGAGAACACTTGGTGCTGTGTCCAGTAGTTCTGCTGCATTTAACTCTCTCAAAGATAAACCTACATCTTCATAATTGTAGTGAAGGCAAGGACTTGATGGGATTGGAGAACTGGGTGAGAAATTAAGAATTAACTGGGAGCCAATGTAGGTCAGCAAGCAGGAGGGTGGGACTTGAGATAAGTGAAAACACAGGCAGCAGAGGGTCAGGTGGCCTCAAGTTTACAGGTTAGAATGTGGGAGCCTAGTCAGAGAGCGTTGAATTAGAGAAAACTGCGCTGTGAGGAATGCATTGTTCCTCTGCTCCAGTGTGAGAGGATACTGACATATGGATGGACATATTCCTGCTCCTTGGATGTTGCCTGACCTGCTGTGCTTTCCCAGCACTACACTTTTCAACTCATCTCTCCAGCAACTGCAGTCCTCACTTTCTCCTGAAGAATCAGTTTGATAAACCTTCGCTATATTTCCTCCATAATCAGAACATCCTTCCTCAAGTAAGGAGAGAAATTGCACCCAGTACTTCAGGTGTGGTTGCACCATGGTCCTGTACAATTGGCATTGAAAGAGAGATATGTGTAGGACAGAGGCAGAGTGGGCAGTGTGTGGGTATGAGAGAGAGAGATGAGAGAGATGAGTGAGAGAAGGGCTGGGGGTGGAAGAAGGAGAGAAATGGTGCGGAAAAGAAAGAGGGAGGGGAAGTGAAAGAGAAGAGGGTGAGAGAGTCGGGGAGAGAGAGGAGGAGGGAGAGAAGAAGAGAGAGGTTGAGAAAAAGGACTAGAAGGAATTGGGGGGAGAAAGAGAGGGAGAAAGAGCAGGGAGACCACAGGAATGAGAGGTGGAGAGACAGGTGAGACACAGAGAGAGCGAGAGGAAGAGAGAGAGAGCACGCGATGCAGAGGAAAAAGTGGGGAGAGAAGGTTGAGATGGAAGGGGAGAAAAAGGGTAAGAGGAAGTGGGAAGAGAAAAGGGTTAGAATGGAAAGTGACAGGGGAGAGAGTTGAGAGAGAGACCAGAAAAGTCACTGCACCCCACCCCCACCCAATTGAAAGGAGATAGCCTCGATTCTAAATTTATATTTATTTTATAGCAAGCTTAAGGTGCTGTTTTTTGATTGGTCTGCTACTAGGCTTTAATCAAAACACACTTTATTCTTATAACACAGTTAAAGAAGAACTGTCATAAGTATTTCAATCGAAATAAGGTTAACAAAATGGTGTATTATTTAAACACTAATCATCATAGGAGTTCCAACATAGACAGCATCCAACAAACATAACCTTTGGAAAAATTCAATTCAGTGAAATCGTTTTGATTCCCATACGCAGTCCCTCTCCAGTCCAGAATAAATAAATAATCTGCCTCTTTTGATTTCTAAGAGGAAGCCTAACTGTGTAAGACTTTATTCTAGCAGCAGAGAACTCAAGCCTTTAGCTCAGCAACCTGCTGAAACCATCTCATTAAATGAAAGCAAAACTAAAAGCCTTTATGGTTCTGTGAGAGCCCTGACCCCACTCACTCATGATTGTTCAAAACAAACACCCAGAGAGAAATTAAACACAGTTTAACAACTTCCTGCCTGAAGGAGGCATTATGCGACCACTGTAACAACATACCTCTGCAACAGGAAACAAGGACAGAACATCACTCTCTGAGAGGTACTGTACTGTCAGAAGAGGATAATTTGGAATGAGATAGAGAATCTGGTGGGGAAGGGGTGTGTGAAGAAAAGGATATACTCACAGAAAGGATCAGCAGGAACAGACCGAGGGACCCTCCTGGTTACTGGTGAGATCAGTAACATACAGAAAGGGGTCTGAGCCCTCTCAGGACAGAAACAGTGAGAGTGAGAGTGTGAAATTTCTCAACAGCTAGAGTCCGAGTAACGTGTCACACAGACTGAAGAAACATCACTTACTGAGATTATCTTCAGATTTCCTGAGGCCTGGAAAAGAAAATCAAATAAATTAATGAGTACAATGGGCACTATGACCTCAGGAAATACCATCAAAGTCAGACTGTAATGAATAGGTTCCTCACTAAAAATAAACTCTATTCCCCCTGAAACACTAACTCTATCCTCCCACACCCCACCTCTCTCTCTGTTTGATCTGTGGAGTATTTCCAGCACTGTTTTAGTTTCTTTTAATAAATTATTAGATTTGGTTTATGATTACTTCTTGAAAGAAGTTCTGTATGTTTGAGCAGAGTTTGTCACCTTGAATCTTATTCAGTAATTTCTGATGGTTCCACACTGTGAGAGCGACTGTTGCAACAATCAGAGCAAACAGGATCCAGAATGCTGTCAGCCATCCGGAAACACCTGGGAAGAAGGAATCTGTATCGAGATAAACAGAAGAAGAGAATAAAGGGAGAGGAATGGAAGAAAAGTGAGAGGGGGTGGGATAGACAGAGAGCGGAGAGAGAAATGAGATAAATAGATGGAGGAGGAAATGGTGGGGGTAAGGTGGGGGGAAGAGGGAAGGGGGAGGAGGGAGAAAGAGTCAGTGAGAGAATGGGAAAGGGGGGAGAATGGGGATACAAAGGGAGAGAGAGGAGATGGAGAACAGGGAAAGGGGAAAGAGAGAAAAGAGTGAGAAAATGAACCATTCAGCTGTTGGAATGAACAGTAACCTATTGTCATACCCTGTACCCAGCTTCAATCATCCCTCTCCCTCCATCAGCCTCTCTCCCTCCATTATTCTTCTCCCTCTCCAAAACCTCCGTTCTATTATCTTCGCAGTCTCTCCCCACCTCCCTCTTCCAACCTCTGTTATACTATCTCTCTCTCTCTTTCCATCACCTCCCTTCCTTTTCGCAAACTCTAAGTCTGCCCACTCAAAAGGCTGTTCCTTTTCTCAGGGATACTGTGTCCTTGGGTTTTTTCAGAGGGATCATAAACCAATTAGGCTCCGAATCGAATGGTTTGGTACAGATATGTTTATCCATAAACAGATGAGACTTTAGGCCAGAGCTTTTATGTTTTGAGAAATAATCTGCATAAGTCAAGGGAATGTGGCCAACTCTCTAGCAGAGCAGTTCAGTTCAGAACTTTAGTTAGGAGTTCAGCAGTGGGCTTTGTGGAAACAGGCTGCTTGACTCTCTCTGCTTCGGCCCTTCTATCTTTGCCCTGTAAATCTTTGTTTTATTTTTTACTGTGTTTAAGGGATTTGTTTATTGGGACTATTGTGCATATTTGGAACAGCACAATTAAGAGAAAGTGAGGACTGCAGATGCTGGAGACCAGTGTTGAAAAGTATGGTGCTGGAAAAACACAGCAGGCCAGGCAGCATCCGAGGAGCAGGAGACTCGACATTTCGGGCATAAGCCCTTCTTCATTCCTGCTCCACAGTCGATTCTCCTGCTCCACAGATGCTGCCTGGCCTGCTGTGTTTTTCCAGCACTACAATTTTCAACAGCACAATTAAGTCTAGTTTAGATAGACTGAGTTCTTTCTTCTGTTCTTTGTGTGTCATTCCGTAATTTTGTGAATAAATTGTTGTCTGTTTTAAAACTTGGTAGTCAACCTCGCTAACTTACTCCGGGTAATTTTCACTGCACACTTATTGAAACAAATTGCAAAGTTATGGTCTGGGCTGCCTGCTTAAGAATGTTTTGAGTGGTCTGACCCAGTCTATAACACTCTGCTCTTCCATTACACTCACTCCCCCCCCTCCCTCCCCAAACCTGCATCACCTGCTCTCCTTCTACCTCCATCACACCCTCTTCTTCTCTTTCTGTCGCAGCCTCTCACTCTCCCTCAATCTCAATCATTCCCTCCATCCCGTTGAAATGCCTTTTGTTGCCATAAGGGGCAAGCTGTATCCATGAGAGGTTTATTTCTTGCCAATTGTCTCTAACCAGGGCCACAAGGAGCCTGTTTCAATCACAGCATTTCCTTGGGATATTACATTTGTCCACAATCTGATTCAAGTCTTTTCCCCCAGCCCGCTGAGTGTCTGGGAAGGTCTCTTCTCACCGTGACAGACCTGCGATCTGGATGTGAGCCTCCTGTGTCTCCTTCAGGATCACATTGTTAATGACACAAGTCTACTTGTTGGGGGAGTGCTTGGGGATCTCGACGGAGCTGCTGACCGTGAACAGCCCCTGAGAGTCTGGCTGGTACGTGGTTTGCTGCTGGGCTGTCATGTTCACACCATCTCCGTCCACCCACAGGATGAGTGGCTGTGGGTACCACCCTTCAGATCTGCAGCCCAGTCTGATATCATCGCCTGTTTGGCCCTCCATCTCGATCCTGGGCTGGCGGCCTGTACCTGCAATCACAGAAACATCAGGAAGGGGAGTAGGCCACAAAGCCTGTCATGGCCTCCCTGCACCACTCAGTCAGATTGCAGCTGACCTGTGCTTTCATAATCCCCTCACACAGGGTAACCAGGGTTTGATCAGTCAGGGCAAGGAGGTGGAGGATGGAGGAAGAAACCCCATTCAGAGAGATGAGAGAAGGGCAATCCAGACAGAAATTACTCACTTGTCAAATTAGTCACCAGGCAGGTTTCCACCAACAGGAACTGTTTCCAGGCCTTCAAAGTGGCTCCATATATTTTTTTTTAAAAAGGGACATTTTAAAGTTCATAAGCACTGCAAAAACATTTAACTGACTACAAAGTTTTGCTTTCATTTAAGAAAATGAGGTCCTACTGTTAATGTTGAGATGAACAAACATGTTTTCTCCAAGAGGATCATTTAGTCTGTGGATCTGTATTCCCCAGATTCAAAAAACTGCAAGAACATTAAGAGTACAGCGCTGGAATTCACATTCGAGCATGGATGTAATTAGACTGGAGAGGGTGCAGTGGAGTTTTTGTTTGGAGAGGTATATTTGTGAAGGGAGATTGGATAGACTGGTGAAAAGAACAAAAATTGTTGGAACAACTCAGCAGGTCTGGCACCATCTGTGGGAAGAAAGGAATGTTATCTGTTCATGTCTGGTGACACTTCATCAGAAGTTCAGAAACACTAGTACTTATGATGAAGACAAAGTTTAGTTTGGGGGACAGGAGCAGAGTTGGGGAGATAGGAAGTGCACAGATTGGTGGAGATGAAGCCCAGAGATAGAGAGTGAGAGAGAGATGAAAGAGGTGGGTAAATAAGGAGATTATGGATAGCAGACTGGGACAGCAGAAAAGCTGAATCAGAGATCATAGGAGCAAATAGTAGGAGAAAATGGGTGACTGTATGATAGCAATTCAAATAATATGATAACAAATCTTGGAATACATGGGAATAGTCAACTGAGGTAAAATCAGTCAGTACAAGACTTGGGTATTCTGCAAAGTGGTCATCCAGTCTGCAATTTTATTCCCCAAATTAGAAGAGACTGCACTATGAACAGTAAATACAGCGGTGAAGTGCAGTTAATCACTACTTCAGCTGGAAGATAGGTTTGGAGCCCTGGATCCAGAGGATGGAGGAGGTATTCAGGCTGATGTTTCACCTTCAGCAATTACAAGGAAAGGTGATGTGGGGGTGTGGGGAGATGTCGGGAATGGAGAAGAAGTGGGTCAGAGTCTCCTGGAAGGAATGGCCCTTGCAGAGATTTCAATTTCCACATGACTGCCACCTTCACCTGGTCCTTCCCTGACTCCGCCATTCCCTTCTTGATATCTCTGTTTTTTGGGGAATAGGCTGGCCACGAACAAGCTCACCGTCTCTCACAGTTACCATGACTGTACATCCTCACCCTGCCTCTTGTAAGGACTCCATCCCATTGCTCCAGTTTCTCCACCTCCATCACATCTGTTCTGATGATATCGCCTTCCACAGGGGACTGCCTCTGAAATGTCCATCCTTTTCCTCAATCAAAGATTCCCTGTAACTGTGGGTTACAGGACCTAAACCATGTTTGACCTGTCTCCTGCTCTTCACCTCACACCTCTTTTCTCTTCCCTCCCACAACAATGATAGCGTCGCTGTACTCCTCAGTTACCACTCCACCAGCTTATGCATCCAAACAATCGTTAGCTGCCATTTCCATCACTTCCAGTCAGATTCCACCACCAGATACATATTCCCTTCTTCTACCTTGTCAGTGTTCCACAGGGACTATTCCTTCTGCAACACACTGGTTCACTCCTCCTTCACTCCCAACACCTTCCCACACCCCAAGGCATCTTCCCATGCAATTGCAGAAGGTTTAACACCAGTCTGTTCACCTCCCCCCTCCTCACTATCCAGGGTGCCAGGCAGACCTTCCAGGTGAAGCAGCAATTTACCTGCATCACTCTGTCTAATCTACTGTATTTGCTGTTCACAATGTGCTCTCCTGTAGGAGGCGTAAAGCAGACTGGGCAACCGCTTTGCAGAACATCTATTTTCTGTCGATAAAAAATTACCCTAAGCTTCCAGATGCCTGCCCCTTCACCACACCACCCTGGACAACATTTCTGTATTGTGTGTCCACTGCAGTGTTCCAGAGAGCCTCAGCACAAGCTGAAATAACAGTGCCTCGTTTACCATTTGAGAACACTGCAGCCTCGAGGACTTAATATCAAATTCAATAAATTTGATCATTCCATGTTTTTTACCCACTCATACCAGGTCTGTTCAGACGTGTTGCTTTTAGCAGTCATCCATGCTCATGGAATTCTAGACCCACTGTCAACATACACGCATTGCATTCAGTACAGCTCACCTATTTCCTCACTCATCGCTCTTACTATCACTTCTTGTCTGTCCTGACTTCTATCCATAACCTTCTCGTTTACAGACACCTTGCGTCTCTCTCTCTCTCTCACACTCTCTCGCTCACATGGACTCCATCTGCACTTATCCACTCACTTTACCCTCCCCCTTCTCCAAATTTGGGCTTCAGCATAAATGGGAGAAAAATGCAGATGCTGGAGATGAGAGTCAAGAGTGTGGTGCTGGAAAAGCACAGCAGGTCAGGCAGCATCTGAGGAGCAGGAGAATCAACATTCCAGTCATAAGCCCTTCATCAGGAAGCACTTTTTCTGAACTGCTAACTGTTCTGTTCGAGAGTCACTGGACTCAAAAGAATAACACTGCTTTCTTTGCATGGGTCACCCCAGACCTGCTGAGGTTCTCCAGGAATTTCTCTTTTTGTTTCAGATGACCAGCATCTGCAGTTTTCTTGTTTTATTATTGGATAGACTAGGGTTGGTTTCTTCAGAGCAGAGGAGAGTGGGGAGATGAATGAGATGTCTATAATTTTGAGTTGCTTAGGTAGATTACATTCCCTTGCTGGAGGGAATAGCGACCAGGAGTCCTGGATTTAAGGCAAGCGGCAGGAGATTTTGGGGGCTTGTCAGGAAAAATGTTTTCATTCAGAGGGAGGTGAGAATTTGGAACTCACTGCCTACAGGGGTAGTAGAGGCAGAAACCCTCATAACATTGTGGAAGTATTTTGATGTATATTTGTGATAACAAAGCAAAGGAGGACTTGGGCCAATGGTGCAGATGGGCCAAAGGTCTATTATCTACTGCCAGCCTCGATGACTCTATTCCACCAGATGAATTGTGGGAAGCAAAGAAGTTAATATAGAGAGGAGCTGGAGTGGTCTATTCAATCCCTCATGCTGTCCCATTGCTTAATACGATCATTGATGATTGTCCATCTCAACACCCTATTCCCACTCCATCCGCATGTTCTTTTCATTCTCTCAGCTTCCAAAGATATATTAACCTTTTTCTTAGATGTATTCAGTGACTGATCATCCCCAGCTCTCTGGGGATAGAAATACTTGCTCCAGCTGGAGTGCATGGGTTGATTCATCAGTCAAGAGGATTGCTCTGTGAGCACTGAACAGACTGGAGGTTGGAAGTGTGAGAGGTAAACTCATCTGAACAAAAAGCATTCTGGAGGAATTTCATATGAACAGGAGCAGGCCATTCAGTCCCTTGAGACTGTTACATGGCTAATCTGTGGCCTCACCCACTACTTTTGGCTCATATCCCTTAATAACTCTGCTCAACAAATATTTAATCTATCACAGGTTTAAAATAGGGAAGGCATGGAGAGGTTGCTTCCACAGGCTAGATGAGCTAAAACACCTTCTACCCCAGGATTTGGAGATACTCAGTCTGCGAACACTGAACTCAGAAATATTTTTATTCATGATACTCAGAAGTCTGGGAAGTTATATGTGGAAATGAAGTTCAAGATCAGCCATAATTGTGATATAAAATGAATGTATTGAATAGTGGAGCAGCCTGGAGGGACCGAATGGTCTTCTCTCACTTCAGTGGAATGAGACAGTGAGGCAAAGGTTCCCAACGTTCTGAGTGAAGAGCTTTCCCCCTGACTCAGTGCTAAGTTACCATCCCCTTATCCTAAAGCCGTGTCCCTGTGTTCTAGATTTCTCCGTCAGCAGAAACAGCCTCTCAGGGTCAACCCTGATGGGGCCTCGATCTATTTGTGTTCTGCCAGGGACTGGGTCAACATTTATCCTTCACCTCAATAAACCTGCCCCTGAGAAGGTCAAAAAGAGTGTTTCCAAAATAGTCACTGACCTGTCACATCCAGCGTGAGTTTGAACTCATTGTGTTTGATGCCAGAAGCAACAAAGCACTTGTACTGTCCCCTGTCAGAAACTCGGACATCCTTCAGCCTGAGGGAGAGATTCCCCTGTGCCACTTCATTAAGAAACAGTTCAGTCCGGTCTCTGTCGGCCGAGGGCTGGAAAATCAAATCGTCTGCTCCCTCCTTATACATATGGATAGGTGAGCTATAGCCATAGGCCAGCAGACTTCCATATTCTCTGGGCTTTGGTCATGACCAACTCACAGTCCAGGACCACACTGCCTCCGACAACCCCCCATGACGGGGGCTGATGGTCCCGTCACCTCTGAATCCACCGCTGTTTCTGTAGTACCCATTGGAGAGAGAGAGAATCAGACCAATTGGTCATCACTCAGGCTATCATAGCTGTATAGTATCATTGTAACAGAGAAAGAGGGAGATAGAGAGAGAGAGAGGGAGAGAGGATCAGAGAATGATAGGGGGAGAGACAGGGGCAGAAAGTGATGAAAACACAGAGGGAGGGATAAAGAGAGATAAAGCCAGACATGAAGAGATAGTGAGGCAGGGAGGGATAGAAACAGACATAGGGAACAGAGGGACAGATGAAGAGTCATAGAGTTATAGAGATGTACAGCATAGAAACAGACCCTTCAGTCAAACTCATCCATGCCAACCAGAAATCCTAAATTAATCTAGTCCCATTTGCCAGCAATCAGCACATATCCCTCTCAACCTTTCCTCTTCACATACCCATCCAGATACCTTGTAATTGTTGTAATTGTACCAACCTCCATCACTTCCTCTGGCAGCTCATTCCATACATGCACCACCCTCTGGGTGCCCCTTAGGTCCCTTTTAAATCTTTCCCCTCTCACGCTAAACCTATGCCCTCTAGTTCTGGACTCCCGTAACCCAGTCAAATGACCTTGTCTAATTACCGTATCCATGCTCCTCATGATTTTATAAACCTCTATAAGGTCACCCCTCAGGCTCTAATGCTTCAGGGAAAACAGCACTAGCCTATTCAGCCGCTCCTTATAGCTCAAACACTCCAACCCTTGCAACATCCTTGTAAATTTTTTCGAAAGTCTTTCAAGTTTCACAACATCCTTCTGATAGGAATGAGACCAGAATTACACACAATATTCCAAAAGTGGCCTAACCAATGGCCTGTACAGCTGCAACATGACTTCCCAACCCTGTACTCAATGCTGTGACCATTAAGAGCAGCAGAGACTGAGGGGGTGGGGTGGGGGAGGTCAGGAAAAAAAGGATAGAGAAACACAGGGAAGAAAAACAGAGAAAAGCTAAATTATTTTGCAATCTTATATCAGATGTCACATTATCAGAATATTTTAGGATACTTCTCAGTAATAAAAATCTAGGAAATGCAGATGTTGTTAACTAGTTGGAACACAACAGACAATTTATGCATTGCAAGATACCAAATAGCACAATGCGATAAATGGGTGGATTAC
Organism: Chiloscyllium plagiosum; assembly: GCF_004010195.1. Classification (NCBI taxonomy): domain Eukaryota; kingdom Metazoa; phylum Chordata; class Chondrichthyes; order Orectolobiformes; family Hemiscylliidae; genus Chiloscyllium; species Chiloscyllium plagiosum. Next base: position 28,884,655 of record NC_057746.1, on the reverse strand, counting down.
CTTTTTTTAATGTCTTCATCAGAGGACAGATGAAGCCAGTTACTGATGGCTCACATGTCTCCAAGTATTGGCAACTTCAACTTGCTGCACCTTCTCAGTACTGACCCAAAGACGGGGTGAAATATTCCCTCAGTACTGATCCAAAGATGGTGAAATATTCCCTCAGTACCAACCCTATGACAGTATAGCATTCCTTAACACTGACCTTCCAATCGTCTAATAAATGCTCAAACTGATCCTCTGACATTGCATCGCTCCCTCAGTCCCTTCAGAATCACCCTAGATTACATATTCAAATCTCTGATGCGAGTCCTGATTTTTATTATTTTTGAAATTCACTTACCTACCATGCAAGATCCAAATGAGAATCTGGAGCAGAGGGAACATTCTGAAAATTAGAAATCCAGCATCAGCAGATCCAGGGAATGATATGTCATAGCTGTCTAAAATATTACCAGAGAGTTTACATCAATGACAATGTTAGGAGAGTCAGCATCAGTGCAATCAATGGGCATACTGGACAGTCACTGAGGACAGCCACATTTGACTATATATATCTACATGTGCTGACGTATACACTACATATGCTGACGCACACATGCACATATACTGAAATATACATACATGTGTGAACATAAGCACTAACATACTGAAATACATATGCTGAAATGTACGCACACATGTACGCACACATGTTTAGATGGATTATGAGGAAAATGTTTTTCACTTGGAGGATAATGAGAATCTGGAACTCACTGCCTGGGAAGGGTGGTAGAGGCAGAACGAGCCAGACCTTGGTTCGGTTCCGGGTCTGAGTCCCCTGCCTCTCCCGGGACTGAGTGTGTCACCCAGGAGCTCCCCACCAAGAGGGAGATCGGAGTCAATCACACAGAAATTGACAGGAGCTGAAATCACCCCCAAACTCACCGATTAAAATCCTCCAAACGATTCAGAAAGGATGACAAAATGGAGCAGCGACCAGAGCTTTTCCGTTTATATTTGATAACCCTCCGTTTCCCATTTGCAAGACTTTGAGCGGAAATTTTGAGGGTGTTAACTTCAAAACCTCCGGAGAAACTTGAGCTGAGCTTTCACCAGTTTATCTGCAGCCTCTGTAACATTGTAACATTGAAATGTTTGCTCAACTTCCTGCCTCTTCGGGAATCCCGCTCGGGTTAATTTCCATCGTTCCCTGTTTCAAGGAGAGGAAGGTCACACGCGCTCTCTTCCCCTAATTCCCCCCAATGTTACCTTGTTTATAAATACATTGTCTGTATGTCTTGCACACTCGTGTACCCTCACAGGAAGTTCAGGACACCGAGAGAGATCGATTGGCCCCTCAAGTTGGTGAACACCCACCCAGTCTGAACCCACCTTCCACAACTTTATCTGCAGCCTCAGGAACATCGATTAAAAAATTCGTTATGAGGAGGGTTTCTGCCTCCATTCCCCTGTCCGAGATCCGGATCCTGGTTCTGATCCGGTTTCGCGGCCTCTGGGTCTAAACACTTCGCTAATATCCTTCCATTAATTGACATTCCTGGCCGTTGGTTATTACCCTGTGTGTTACAGAGTCTGTCTAAAATGTTTACCAAGGCCACTTCCGTTATCTCACTTAATCATCTCCTTAGCCTCATGCCGTTCAATCAAAAAAGCCCACCCCATTGCTAAATGCCTTCAGTCCGACAATACTGTTAAATCTCCTCTATACCCCTGACTGGTGTGACCCCATCCTTCCTGTAACGAGTTCAGAAGTTGTGCACAGTACCCTCTGCAGACTTAGGAGAGGTTTGTACTGTAATAATTTCTCAGTTTTTACACTCTGGGCTATGGCAAATAAAGTGTCCCTTTACTGAGAGAAACAGACAGGCAAGAAGGAAGAGGGATACCGACCACACAGAGATATTTGCGTTTTAACTTGGAAAAGCATCATGTGTCAGTGCATTCTTGGTGGGCTGAAGGTCCTGTTCCCATGCTTTCATGTCCTTTTTTCTTTATTTATTGTCTTGTATCTAATTTTTGGACCAGCCCTGTTACCAGCAGAGGTATGTGGACATGCAAGTCAAGCTTCCTTTGTTCAGAAGGAAGATCTGAAACACTAACTCTGCTTTCTCTCTGCGGCTGCTGCCAGGTCTGCAGTGTTTCTCCAGCGATTTATATTTCTGTTCTTCTGCACTTCTTTAGTTTTCAGCATCCTACTCTTTGTGATGTGTTCCCCTGCCTTTCTCACCCTCCCTAAACACCCCACACCTCTCTGAATTGAACCCCCCATTTGCTATTGTTTGTCCCCTTCTGTTGGAGTTCAGAGGCGCTATTTAAATGTGAGCTGATTTTTAAAGGCACATACGGATCTGGGTGCGACGTTAATTTTAGCTCTGTCTGATTTTCATCCTGATGAATTCCTTGCTGGAAAAACCTGAGTTCCACTTCCTAACCAAACAGCACCCTTTTCTCCGGAAAAACGTGAGGTGATGTGATTTTGGGAGTCAATTGCAGGAAGAAAGTATACAGTGAATGGCCAGACACTGAGAGGCATTGAAATACAGGATCTCAGAGCATAAGTTCACAGCTCCCTGATAGTGACAACACAAGTGGATAAGGTGCTAAAGAAGGATACAGATTGCCTGTCTTCATCAGTTTTGACATTCAGTATAAAAGTTGGCAATCATGTCGCAACAGTTAAAACTTTAGACTTAAGGTAGTATACAGTTCTAGTCATACACCCTAAGAACAACGTGGAAGGATTTGGAGAGGGTGCAGAAGAGCTTTACCATGATTTTGCCTGAATTAGAGTCTATTAGCTTGAAGGAGAGCTTGGACAAACATACATTGTTTCCACAAGAACATAAGAGGTCGCGTGGCAATTTGAGAGAAGTGTCAAAAATTTTGTTAGGCATGGATACAGTGCATAGGCTCATAGAGTCATAGAGATGTGCAGCATGGAAACAGACCCTTCGGTCCAACCCGTCCATGCCGACCAGATATCCCAACCCAATCTAGTCCCACCTGCCAACACCCGGCCCATATCCCTCCAAACCCTCACTATTCATATACCCATCCAAATGCCTCTTAAATGTTGCAATTGTACCAGCCTCCACCACATCCTCTAGCAGCTCATTCCATACCTCTACCACTCACTGCGTGAAAAAGTTGCCCCTTAGATCTCTTTTATATCTTTCCCCTCTCACCCTAAACCTATGCCTTCTAGTTCTGGACTCCCTGACCCCAGGGAAAAGACTTTAGTCTATTTATCCTATCCATGCCCCTCTATAAGGTCACCCCTCCGTCTCCGACGCTACAGGGAAAACAGCCCAGCCCTGTTCAGCCTCTCCCTGTAGCTCAGATCCTCCAACCCTGGCAACATCCTTGTAAATATTTTCTGAACCTTTTCAAGTTTCACAACATCTTTCTGATAAGAAGGAGACCAGAATTGCACGCAATATTCCAACAGTGGACTAACCAATGTCCTGTACAGCTGCAAAATGACCTCCCAACTCCTGTACTCAATATTCTGACCAATAAAGGAAAACATACCAAACACCTTCTTCACTATCCTATCTACCTCCAACTCCACTTTCAAGGAGCTATGAACCTGCACTCCAAGGTCTCTTTGTTCAGCAACACTCCCTAGGACCTTACCATTAAGTGTATAAATCCTGCTAAGATTTGCTTTCCCAAAATACAACACCTCGCATTTATCTGAATTAAACTCCACCTGCCACTTCTCAACCCATTGGGCCATCTAGTCCAGATCCTGTTGCAATCTGAGGTAACCCTCTTCGCTGTCCACTACACCTCCAATTTTGGTGTCATCTGTAAACTTACTAACTGTACCTCTTTGCTCACATCCAAATCATTTATGTAAATGACAAAAAGTAGAGGGCCCAGCACTGATCCTTGTGGCATTCCACTGGTCACAGATCTCCATTCTGAAAAGCAACCCTCCACCACCACCACCCTCTATATTCTACCTTTGAGCCAGTTCTATATCCAAATGGTTAACTTTCCCTGTATTCCATGAGATCTAACCTTGCTAATCAGTCTCCCATGGGGAACCTTGTTGAATGCCTTACTGAAGTCCATATAGAACACATCTACTGCTCTGCCCTCATCAATCTTCTTTGTTGCTTCTTCAAAAAACTCAATCAAGTTTGTGAGACATGATTTCCCATGCACAAAGACATGATTTCTATCCCGAATCAGTCCTTGCCTTTCCAAATACATGTGCATCCTGTCCCTCAGGATTCCCTCCAACAACTTGCCCACCACCGAGGTCAGGCTCACCAATCTACAGTTCCCTGGCATTTCTTTACCACCCTTCTTACGCAGTGCCACCACCTTAGCCAACCTCCAGTCTTCCGGCACCTCACCTGTAACTATCGATGATAAAAATATCTCAGCAAGAGGCCCAGCAATCCAATTGCTTCCCACAGAGGTCTCGGGTACACCTTATTAGGTCCTGGGGATTTATCCACTTTTAATCGTTTCAAGACATCCTACACTTCCTCCTCTGTAATCTGGACATTTTGCAAGGTGTCACCATCTATTTCCCTACTGTCTATATCTTCCATATCCTTTTCCATGGTAAATTCTGATGCAAAATATTTATTTAGTTTTTCCCCCGTTTTCTGTGGCTCCACACAAAGTCCACCTTGCGGATCTTTGAGGGGCTCTATTCTCTCCCTAATTACTCTTTTGTCCTTAATATGTTTGTAAAAACCCTTTGGATTCTTCTTAATTCTATTTGCCAAAGCTATCTCATGTCCCCGTTTTGCCCTCCTGATTTCCCTCCTAAGTATACTCCTACTTCCTTTATACTCTTCTAAGGATTCACTCGATCTATCCTGTCTATACCTGACATATGCTTCCTTCTTTTTCTTAACCAAACCCTCACTTTCTTTAGTCATCCAGCATTCCCTATACCTACCAGCCTTCCCTTTCACCCTTACAGGAATATACTTTCTCTGGATTTTTAAAACTAATAGAATTATGGTCGCTGGCCCCAAAATGCCCCCCCACTGGCACCTCAGTCACCTGCCCTGCCTTATTTCCCAAGAATAGGTCAAGTTTTGCACCTTCTCCAGTAGTGCATCCACAAACTGAATCAGAAAATTGTCTTCTACACACTTAAGAAATTCCTCTCCATCTAAACCTTTAACACTATGGCAGTCCCAGTCATTGTTTGGAAAGTTAAAATCCCTTACCATAACTACCCTATTATTCTTACAGATAGCTAAGATCTCCTTACAAGATTGTTTCTCAATTTCCCTCTGACTATTGGGGGGGGGTCTATAATACAATCCCAATAAGGTGATTATCCCTTTCTTATTTCTCAGTTCCACCCAAATAACTTCCCTGGATGTATTTCCGGGAATATCCTCCCTCAGCACAGCTGTAATGCTATCCCTTATCAAAAATTCCACTCCCCATCCTCTCTTGCCTCCCTTTCTTTCCTTTCTGTAGCATTTGTATCCTGGAACATTAAGCTGCCAGTCCTGCCCATCCCTGAGTCATGTTTCTGTAATTGCAATGATATCCCAGTCCCTAACCATACCCTGAATTCATCTGCCTTCCCTGTTAGGCCCTTTGCATTGATATAAATGCAGTTTAATTTATTAGTCCTACCTTGTCCCTGCCTGTGCTGAATGTTTGACTCACTTCTGTTCTCAGCTGTACCCGTCTCAGATCGAGCTCTTTCCTCACTATCTCCCTGGGTCCCACCACCCCCACCTTACTAGTTTAAATTCTCCCAAGCAGTTTTAGCACATTTCCCTGCCAGTATGTTAGTCCCCTTCCAATTTAGGTGCAATCCGTCCTTCTTGTGCAGGTCACTTCTACCCCAAAAGAGATTCCAATGATCCAAAAATGTGATTCCTTCTATCATATACATAGAAGCTCCTCAGCCATGCATTCATCTGCTCTATCCTCCTATTCCTGCCCTCACTGGCTCGTAGCACTGGGAGTAATCCAGATATTACTACCCTTGAGGACCTCCTTTTTAAATTTCTGCCAACTCTCTGTAATCTCCCTTCAGACTCTCAACCTTTTGTCAGAGTCTTTTTCTGTGATGGAAATGTCAGATACTAGGGGGTGCAGATTTAACATGGGAGGGGACAAGATGTGAGGAAAGGTTTTTCCACAGGCAGTAGTAGATGTAGGGAACACGTTGCCAGGGGAGGTGGTATGAGCAGATACAATGGCAACACTTAGGGGCATTCAGACAGACACATGAACAGGCAAAGAATAGTGGGATATGGACCTTGACCAGGTAGATGAGCTTAGTTTAGAACAGCATTACAGCCAGTACAGTCATTGTATGGCCAAAGAGCCTGTCCCTGTGCTGGACTGTCATCTGTTCACTGGATGTTGTGATGACTCAAATTTAGCATTCTTGCATTTGTCCTGAAGGAATGCAAATTGAAGAGCTTCAGAAACACATTTCTCTTTTCAGAGTAATCCTGCAGTGCTGAATACAGCTGATTGTTTTCCATGGTCCATTGATATTGGCAGAAGCAGAGATTGTTCTGAACAAACAGGTTCATGCTTGAGCTGTTGCACAATCATTTAAAAGAGCCTCAACAGTGGTCAGTGAAAATTGACTCTTTCCATGATTCAGGTTTGTCTCTGTTAAATAAAACATGGATATTAAAGCAAATGTATCTTAAGGCAATCCAGTCCAATCTGAGCATGCACAAGTCAGTGAAATTGCTTGCATGATCACTTGTGGTTCCTGTCAATGTATGAAAGATATTGTTTGTTCAGGTGAGATATGAGCCTGAGGATCAAAATTCAGGACAGCAGCATTCAATTCTTGATGGACTGGTTTGGATTTTACAACCAGTATCGTCACTTTAAATAACCCCATATCTTGACAATGAAACTGAGATTCTCAAAATACAATCATTAGTTAAGCTCACATGCTCTGCATGATTAGATCAGGATCACCAAAATAACACTATATTAAAGTGAAGAGGTAAATATAGGAACATAGGAACCAGGATAGGCCATTCAACCCCTTAAGCCTGTTTCACTATTCATTGAGATCTGTGGCTTCACTCCATATACCTAGAAATCACCTATCTCAGATTTAAAATTAACAACTTATCCGGCATCCACTGATACTTGTGAAGAGAGTTCCAAACCTCTGTGTGTAGACCTTTATGTGTAGAAGTGCTTCCTAATATCTCTTCTGATTGATCCAGCCCTAATTCTCACACTATGCCCATTAGATTTAGAATCCCCAACCAATGCAAATAGTTGATCTGTACCCACCCTGTCATTTCCTATTCATATCCTGAGAGGAAACGGTCTGAATTGGGTGCGGGTGGAGATGGAAGATTAAGACTGTATTCTGTATCTGCAACTGTCCATCTCTCTTTGTTTCTCCCTCTCAGTTCGGGAACAATTCGAGCCTGGAGAGATTAAATTGTATGTACATTCCCTCTAAAAATGGGGCTTCCGTTGTTTTCCACTTCTTTGTGAACAATGAGACAGAAGGTTCAAAGGACTTAACAGCAGGAGTAGGTCACTTGGTCTATCAAGCTGTCTGATATTCGCTGAGATCTCACCTCCACTTTCCTGGCTATACGCCTTAACCTTCCACTCCTTTGCCTAAGAAAAATATATCAAACTCAACTCTGAATAATTTTAAGACCCAGTCCCCTGTTCTTTCTTGGGAAGACAATTCCTCACTTCGGTGATAAAAAAAAAAACAATTCTTCTCTATCTTTAAAGATAAATTTCTCATTCTTAAAGTATGTCATATAGTTTTAGACTACCTTCCACAACCTGCAAGAGGAATCAACCTTTAGATTTCTACCTCATCCAGTCCCTCAAGGTCCTATAGCATCCCTCATTTCACCAAGACAGTCCTGCCCTACCATTCAAATCTCTTTGTTCTCTCATTTTGCTTCCAAGATCCCGGTGTTTCCCATTTCTCAACTACTCTGCCATTTTATCATTGTCAGTAGGCAATGGAATACCACCAACTGCACATACCCATCCAAACCACTCACCATTCTGATATGGTACTAGATCACTGTTCCTTCCTTGTTATTGTGGGCGATGTAGTGGAATTGCCTCCCTAATAGTATTGAGTGCACCACAAAAAAGGATTTCAGCATCACACCACATCTCAATCCAGCCAACTCAGCTAACCAACTTTCTGATCAGGCATGGCATTGATTATACCGTTTGGAAGTATTCCTGAGGGTTTTACCACTTAATCTCGGACCCCTAACTGCCTCTGCTCTCTCTCAGCCTCTCTCAACATTGGTTACCCTCAATAACCATTGTCAAGGTAAGCACCAGTCCCCAGCCAACCAGAAATTGAACAGAATCTTCCATTTCTGATTGGATGTTCCAATTGCTTATGCAAATTGGCAAAAATGGCAGGGTAGTTGAGAAATGAGATCTTGGATTCAGGGAATGAAAGTGTTGATAGAAAAGTCTTTACATGCCCCTAATGGTTTCTTTCTCATTGTGTTTGGCAGTCTGTACAATCCCAATTCCAGGAGAGTCTGGATTAATCCTGGAGGATCAGTGTCCTGGCTTTTCCCCCTGTGTTTCAGTGTGGATGCAGTAGAATAGAGAAGACTTCCCAACTCCGAAAATTCATTTCTGTTTTATTAAAAATATGGAGCTTAGTCCTTCAAAGATTAGAATAAGCAAATAACATCTTTTATGTAGTAAAACATTGAAGGCACTTCACAGGATTGGAATTGTACAAAACACATCAAGCACAATGGATCAATGATATCAGATGGTCATTAGCTCAGTCAATGGGACTTTAAGAGGTGTCTTGATTTTTGAAAATTTGGCAGAGGGTTATAGGTGGTTGAGAGATGATCCCCAATGATGAAGTGATTAAGAACAATGTCACCTCTCCAGAGGCCAGAATAAGAGAAACAAAGACTTTTTTTGGGGGGGGTGTCAGAATTCTGCGACTGGGGCAGAATACACTGATGGGAAGGATTGGTGACACATAGATAGATTTAAAAACAATAATGAGAATTTTAAAACCTGGGAGTCAATGCAAGTCAGCGAGCACTGGGGCCAGAGGAGAACGGGATTCGCTGCAAAATAGAGGACCCTCTGCAGTTTTGTGGACAACCTCAGGATTATGGAGAATAGAATGTGGGGGAACCTGCCAGGAACACACTGGAATAGTCAAGCCCAGAGGTGACCAGGGTGAGGATGAAGGTTTCAACAGTGGATGAGCTGAGATGGGTATGGAATCTGGGGCTGTCATGCCAGTGACTGACTATTGTATATCCATATCCATGGCAATATTCTGAGAGGAAGCCAATATTATGTCATATTTGACTTCAAGATTCCTGGCTCTTTAGTGAAAATGGAGTGATGTGGAAGTAGGCAGTCATTTTGAGGGTGCTTGGAAGCTCATCTTTACATCAAATTACGAGCGGGCTGGAATTATTTGAGACTTTCGTCATTAAGGTGACACATGGATCTTATAACTCAGGAACTGCATTTGGAGTGGAAGTGAAAACAATGGGTTCACTCATCCTAAAACTTAACTGGAGAAATGTTCTTGCTCACTCAGGATTGACAATCCTACTAACTGCCTGATCATTTAGCATCAGAACAGGGGTCGAGAGAGCTGGGCAGTGAGGGAGAGCAGGGGATTGTCAATGTTCAGGGGAGAGTTTGTTGGATAAGGACACTAAGGGCTAGTCGCTGGCCAAGAGGGAATGGTGAGCAGTCTTAGCAGACAAGAGCAGGGACCCAATACTGTTACACTTTATGTGGTTCAGCCAGATCGGATGGCAAATGGTTAAACCACTTGTCTAACTCATCTGAATGCTCTAGGATAATAAGGCAGGGGTGAGGAGCAGATAGGGCTAATGGCCATGTTGACAGAGAGAGAACAGTGTGTTTATTAGAGACTGGGGCATTGAAAGCTGACGTGAATTGAATGAAAGGTCTCATATGTTCAGAACCATGGACCTTTGGAGCAGGTAGAAATTGTCTTTTGGATTGAAATTGCCAGAGGAGCTAAAATTCAACACAAAATGTGCAAGATGGCCTCTTACTGTGCTTAAAACAATTCATCTTTCTAAGTTTAGTCATAGCTCACTATGAGCTTTAAACATTTAGTTCAACATTCAACACTAACTGCAATGACAACTAAATTTGCTTTACAGAATGAGCAGATGTATTAATATTAGATAAAGGAGCATTTATTGCTCAAGCAGAGACAGGGATATAAACCTGTGCCCCAAGAGCATTAATCTGGTTACTAGTCATTACCAATAAATCATCATCTCCATTTATATCTGTACCATCTCAGCAATTCTCGTGTTTCCCCAGCTTCCCCTTAATCAGGTTACTATTCATTTCAACTGCTTCATTTGGAATTATTAGGAACTACTTTTGATTCATGGCACTGATTTTTGGTCTAGTCATCACCTTTCAAGTTAATACCTTCAAGATGGGAATGGGCCTGACTGGGGTGAGTGTGACCCATTTTCATGTGGGGGAAGGGCTCAGCGTGTACAAACTTCTTGTGTCAGCCACACAGGTGGATTCACTTCGCTGAGCATGACAAATCTTGTAAACCATTTAAAAATTATAATGGCAATATCCATGTCACTTATTGTCATTTTGTCCCCTTTGCAACAGTAAATTAGTTTCACTCCTTCTCGATCTTTATTGTCCAAGGCCCCTTGCGTAAGGAGAAAGTGAGGTCTGCAGATGCTGGAGATCAGAGCCGAAAATGTGTTGCTGGAAAAGCACAGCAGGTCAGGCAGCATCCAGGGAACAGGAGAATCGACGTTTCGGGCATAAGCCCTTCTTCAGGAAATGCGTAAGGCCTGCTTAACACTGGACAATGAGGAATTAAAGGGGCAGATTGTCCTTGAGTAAGGCCTGCTTGACACTGGACAATGAGGAATTAAAGGGGCAGATTGTCATCTCCTCCCTGGATCCCCAGGGACTGAAGAATGGATAGATCTTCTCCGTGAATTGCGCCATGAAGCTATGGATTAGCACCATGCAGTCGGCATCATAGAAACGAACTGTCCCCTCTTCACGGTTCAGGTAGATGCCGATTTTCTGAGCCATAGTCTTGTACTCTAGGGTTTCAGGGCTTGTTGTATTGGCCTCATAGGTATCACCCCGCTTCCCGATGGACCAGTACCCGTTCTCCGGGCTCAGCGTGATCCACTCTTCCCTGGGGATGGACTCTTTGGCGACTCCCAGATCCCAGTCTGGCTTGTTGCCCACCAGCACCTCCCAGTATTGACTCCCGCTCTCGTACCCTTCTTCCGCGATCACAAAGAGCCGGGAGATGAACCTCTTTGGGTTTTCTGGAAATTCTTGCCAACTGTCACTGAATGTCACAGTCAGCCGGTTCTCGGAGATTATCAGGTAGGGGTTGGCGGTCTCTGGGTCGTAGGTCACAGGTACTGCCAACACAAAAGGAGGTCACAGGTCAGAAGGTTTTTGATGGCAACTTGTCCAGAAATCACTGATGCGAGTGGGAAACTGGGAAGGGGTTTAAAGAACCACAGCGCAGGAGAAGGCCATCCAGTTCATTGTGAGTGTGACAGCTTTTTTATAAAGTTACCTGATCAGTCCTCTGCCTTTTCCCTATGGTCTCAAGGGAGGTTGGAATGGATTGAGCTTTGATCAAGCCCTGTATGCCACACTGTGCTGGGCACTAATACACAAGGAGGACATGGTAACCTTGGAGCAGATGAAACCATAAAACCGAGGCGCGCAGGATTAAATCGATCGGATTTTATGTACCTTAGACGTAGAAAATGAAGGAATGTTCCAACTGACATGTTTAATATAATTATAGGTTTCGATTGGAGGGAGAGAAAGTGAAACACTTCCCTCTTTTTGTGTGTAGGGTGGTATATACAGAGAGACAGAATCTCAAACTCCAAACAAGGCTGTTCAGGTGTCTATCAGGAAGCAATTTCTCACACAAAGGGGAGTAGAGATCTGGAAGTCTTCCACGGAACATGTCATTGAGGGAGCCACAATTGAAGCAACATTTTTTTAAAATATCAAGAATGGCCTTCTTCAGTTCATGTGCGGAGATTGAGGCGATAGGGACAAATGGTATACAAACTGGATCAGTACCTGAGCAGACTGTGCCAGGTTTTAGTGGGTCAAGCAATGAATGATTGACTGGGGAATGCTCCTGCTGTTTACATGATGCTGTGCGATCTTAAACACCCAACTGCAGCAACTCTCAAAGGATGGCCTTCGCAGCTAAACACCCGCAGCACAGGCAGAGTTCTGGTTATCTTATACCTGAAAGGAGGGGATCAGAACTCCCAACAAGATTCCCAAGAAATGAGGGAGGAATGCGACAAAGTGACGGGAAAACCTTCCTCACCTGCAGCAGTGATGACCCTCTCGGCAGCTGAAAACACAGAGAATCAAAGTCAAAGGGTCATCAGGCAATTTCAACAACCCCCACCAATTCAGCTCGACTTGTTATTGCAGCAAATAACCACTAACACTCGCCACACAGCTTAATGTGTTCAACAAACATCAGGATCTCTTGAGGTCCACAAGGAGTATAAAGGAAGCGGAAAAGAACTTAAACAAAAAGTTAAGGGGGCTAGAAGGGGCCATGATGTATGCTTGGCAAGTACAAACCAGGAGAATGCCAAGGCATTTTATAGTAGCAAGAGGTTAGCTTGGGAAAGGGTAGGTCTGCTCAAGGACAAAGGAGAGAATTTGTATGGAGCCAGAGGAAATGGGTGATGTCCTTAATGTGTACTTTCCATTAATATTCACCAAGGAGATGGACATTAAGATGAGAGTGGGGGAGTGCATTGCTATTCTGGGGTTTGACAAGGGGGGGGTGAGCATGGGGGGAGAGGGGGGGCACGGGGAGGCAAGTGAGGAGATTGCTGGGCCTTGACAGAAATCATTGTATCCTCTTTAGAAACAAGCAAGGCCCCAAAGACTGGCCAATAGCTACCTCTCTGCCCCCACCCCTTCTCCGGCCTATCACCCTCACCTCCTTCCACCTATCGTATTCCCAGCGCCCCTCCCCCAAGTTCCCTCCCCCCTACCCTTTATCTCAGCCCGCTTGGTACACCAGCCTCACTTCCTGAAGAAGGGCTTATGCCCGAAACGTCGATTCTCCTGCGCTCCTCGGATGCTGCCTGGCCTGCTGTGTTTTTTCAGCACCACATTTTTCAACTTCATCAGTTGGGTATTGAGTACAAAAGCTGGCAAGTCATGTTGCAGCTGTACAAGGCTTTAGGTCGGCCACATTTGCAGTACTGTGTACATTCTGGTCACTACACTATAGGGAAGATGTGGAGGCTTTAGAGAGAATGCAAAAGCAGTTTATCAGGATGTTGCCTGGATTGGATTGCATTAACTATATGGAGACGTTGGGCAAACTCGGATAGTTTTCGAGAGAGCTTCAGAGGATGATGGGTAACCTAATAAATGTATATAAAATTATGGTGAATATGGATAGTCCCAGGGTGGAAATGTCAAATACTAGGAGGCATAGATTTAAGGTGAGAGGGGAAATGTTTAAAGGACATTTGTAAGGCAATTGTTTTTTAAAAATGGTAGGTGGTAGGTACCTGGATTGCCCTGTCAGAGGATGTGCTAAAGGCAGAGATGATGGCAAAGTTTGAGAGGCATTTAGACAGATACACACACACACACACGGAGGCATGTGGGATGAGTTTAGAATGCCATCATGGTGGGCAAGGACATGGTGGGCCGAAGGGCCTGTTCCAGTGCTGTACCATTCTATGTTCCATCATGCAGGGCGCAATGTTCTGGAAACATTGAAACAGTTATTACCTTTCTACTAAAATGGAGGAAGGATTTTAGTGTTCCCACAGCAGAGATGTTGCTGATGGGAAACAGTTGAGTCCTTCTCAAGGGATGGGCTTTGTTGGATCAATGGGTTTTTCTGATTAGTAACTTTAGCTGTCAGGGTGAGGACTGAGGAGTCCCCTTCCTGGTGCAGGTATGAGGCTGAGTAACACACCAAAGGCACACAGCCAGACTGATAACTCCCAGCTCTACCCTACACCTTCAACCAACACCATCACCAAACTGTTACACTGTAAAAGGATGCCATTCAGTCCACTGACACTAGCCTCTATCATATGTTCAATAATATGGGATAACGCTCTACATAGCCCCTCTGTGAAAGTGGAGGGATTTGGTTCAGGATGGAGCACACTGTGGGGGTCAGAGATAGAGAAACACTGAGGATTTAATCAGTGCTACACCAGCTCAGTTCGACCTTACCTGTTTGACACAGAACCTTCTCTCGACCTGTAATGAAGCAAAGATATTTTTATCAATAAAGCATTAGCTCAACATGATATCCAATCACAATAAGATCATCAGTCAGCAAAGCCAATTACACCTACTCCCATCTCCAAACACTGTCTGACCACACCCAGCCTCAGCCCGTCCATTGCTGAAACTCTCATCCATTCCTATGTTACCTCAAGATCAGGTGATCCTGATAACACTCCACCACAATCCCTCGGTAAACAGAAGGAGACAGAGAGCAACAGAGTAAGAGTGACAGAAAGAGAGCAAGTGTATGAGGGAACAGACACAGAGGGAGAGAGGCAGACAGAGGGAGGAAGGGTGAGAGGGAGAGGGCGAGGGAGATTGAGAGAGATAGTGAGGGAAAAGAGAGAGTGCGACACTCAGTGACGGATAGAGGGAGGCAGTGGGAGAGAAGCAGAATGAGGACTATACACATCAGGTCATACAAATATATGCCTCAGGAAAGGAGCAGGATACTCAGTCCCATGGGTCTGTTCTGTGCATTCAATGGCTAATGGATTCATCCACATTTCCTCCGACCCTTTCTAATCACCTATTACCTCCTTCTCAGCAAGAATCCAGCAACCTCTGCCTTCATGGGATTCAAAGTCTGAAGTCACATGACAACAAATTATAGTGTGCCACGTTTATTTGAAATGCTGCTCCTTCATCAGGTGAAGTCCTGGTGAAGGAGCAGCATTCTGAAAGCTTGTGATTTCAAATAAAGCCTGTTGGACTATAGCCTGGTGTCATGTGACTATGGGTTTTGTCCACCTCAGTCCATCACTAGCACCTCCACATCATGACAATCATAGTATTCAATTACTCTGCTTCCACAACTGTCTGAGGAAGAGATCATGATCCTTTGTGAGACTGACACATGACGAGAGGCTGAATCACTTAGGATTATATTCACTGGAGTTCAGAACAGGACTAGACCATGTTATTGCTGGAAGGATGTTACTGATGGAGATCGAAAGATGTGGGCTAAACTATTTAAAATTGAGATGAGGAGAAATTGCTTCACCCAGAGAGTGATGAGCCAGTGGAATTTGCAAACACAGACAGCGCAACTGAGGCCAAAACTTTGCATGATTTCAAGAAGGAGTTGAAGATAGCACTTGGGGCTAAGGGGATATTGTGAAAAAGTGGGAACAGGCTACTGAGCTGGATGTTCAACCATTATCAACATAAAGAATGTTTAAAATCACACGACACCAGGTTATAGTCCAACAGGTATACTTGGAAGCACTAGCTTTCAGAGTGTTCCTCCTTCATCAGGACAACCACCTGATGAAGGAAGAATACTCTGAAAGCTAGTGCCTCCAAATAAACCTGTTAGACTATAATCTGGTGTTGCGTGATTTTTAACTTTGTCCACCCCAGCCCAACATCTGCTCCTCCAAATCATAACAAAGAATGGCAGAGCAGGCTCGAAGGGCCGATTGGCCTACTCCTACTTCCTTTGTTTGTAAAGAAATGCTGCAGGTCCACTGATAGATACAGGCCATTCAACCTATCAGGTCTATCTCAATGATTTCCTCCAGCATTGGGGACATCTTTTCCATGTATACTGTATTGAACCTCCTTTCCAAATCTTAACAACTTTGATTTAGAAGGCTCCTTGGTTAATGGGTTTATCTTCTCAGCTTTCATTTTCCAATTCCAAGAAAGACAGAGAGAGAGAACATCAACATATATTTAACTTGCAGCTTAAGTTGGAGAAATGTACTCCGGTTCAGCCACAGAGACAGTGAGAATGAAACAGCGAAACATCTCTCTCATATTAGACTGAGAGTACCTTACCTAAATTAGCACGGGCATTGCCTGTGAGAAAACATAAAAAAGCAACTTAATTAGTGATGGGAGAGAAATAATCTTCATGCTTGAGCTTACAAATTGACAGAAAACTGGATCAAGAGAGGTTCTTATTGTCCAGGGAGAGACAGAGAGATCTTTCATTGAGGCTGACTTTGGATCTAGATCGGATCTTGGCCTAGATCTGACCTTGAATTGCCATCAGATCTCTGTCTAGACTTGGCCTGGGGCTTAACTCAGATCTCTGCCAGGACTAACACAGTATCTGGCTCAGAGCTGTGCCAGTACTACTGCAGCATTCTGTGGCCCACACATTTACCGTCCACTAAAAGACAGGTCGTTCCCGGGTTTGGGATCGGAATGTAGTAATCCCAATTAAAAAGACAGAAACCAACAGAAAATATCCACTCAGTGAGGTGGATACAAGTCACCTCAGTGGTCAAGAAAAATCCTGAATTAGAAAACTCACCAACATCATTGTGAAGTTGCTCTGAAAAAGAAAAGAGAAAAGACATGTCAAGAATGTGCAGTTACCATCAGTTCAGAGGGTTTTTGCAGTGCATTTTACAGAACATACTGTTGCTACTGAGCACCAGGGGTGGAGGGAGTTAAGGACGTGATGCCAGTCAAATGGGCTGCTGTTTCCTGGAGGGTGTCAAGCTTCTTGTCGGAGCTGCATTCATCCAGGCAAGTGGGGAGTATGCTACCAATCTGACTTGTACCTTGTTAGTGGAATAAAATTAAAACTTGTAACAGTTCTCTTACACTTATAAATGGCAGAGATCATTATCTCTTTGATTTGAACCCTAGAAAGATGGTACCTGTCACTCAACTACAGACCTGGATCAGCGTCCCACTTATCTAAGACACCTCTGTAGGAGTACCTCAGGATGGTGTCCTAGGCCCGACCATCTTTACCTGCTTCATCAATGACCTTCTTTCCATCCGAATGTCAGAAGTGAGGATGGTGGCCAGTGATTGAATGATGTTTGGTACCATTCACGACTCCTCAGATACTGAGCACAGATCATGTTCAATTTCAATGGGATCTGGACAATATCCAGGATTGGACTGACAAGTTGGAAGTAAGAGTCACACCATGCATATAACAGACAATGACCATCACCAATAAGAGATAATACAACCAATGCCTCTTGAAAATTCAATGGTTTACCATCACTGAATCTCCCACTATTAACGTCCTTGGGATACCATTGAATAGAAACTCAACTGGATTCACCAAATAAACCCAGTGGGTACAAGAGAAGTTTCAGAGCCCAGGAGTTCCATAGTGGGATACTCATCTCCTGACTCCACAAAGTCTGCCCACCATCTAGGAGAAACAAGTCAGGGGTGTAATGGATCCTCCCCACCTGCCTGGATGAGTGCAGCTCGAACAATACTCAAGAAGCTCACACCATTTAGGACAAAGCAGCCCGTTTGATCAACGCTATAAATCGACAAGCACCCAGTCCCTCTACTACTGACACTCAGTAGCAGCCCTGCATATTATCCACAATATGCACTGCAGAAATTCACCAAAGATCCTCAGATAGCACCTTCCAAACTCACAACCTTTTCCATCTAGAAGGACAAGGGCAGCAGATACATTACAGCATCATCACCTTCAAGCGCCCATCCAAATTACTCACTATCCTGACTTGGAAATATATCATTGTTCCTTCAATGTCGCTGGGACAAAATTATGGAATTCCATCCCCAAGGACATTGTGGGTCTACCTGCAGCACATGAGCTGCAGCAGTTCAAGAAGCCAGCTCACCACCACCTTCTCAAGGGCAAATAGGAATGGAGGCAATAAACATGCAGGCAACAGCAGCAATTCCCACGTTCTACGAGTGCATCAAACAAAACTGGCTACAGCTCTGGGACACAGTGTCCCACTGGCTGCAGGGGCCTCCCTGGGACACACTGTCCCATTGGCTGCAGGGGCCTCCCTGGGACACACTGTCCCACTGGCTGCAGGGGCCTCCCTGGGACACACTGTCCCACTGGCTGCAGAGGCAAAGAGCTTTTCAACAGTAAACTTCATTCATTTTCAAGCATAATACTGTGGAACCCTCTGTATGATACACGTCTTGGACTGAGTGCTCTGTGACCCTCTGGACTCACCAATTGTCAAAGGATGAATATTTGTGAGATCGAGGGAACACTTTCAACAGAAGATGGGAAATGGCTGAACTGATTCTTACCTGTTCGTTTTGATAAATCTTCGAAGTCTGCAATGAAAAGATTAAAAATGAATGGGCATCTGTGCTCAACAACAACAAAAACTCTGTACTTAGAGAGAGTCTTTAATGTAGGAACACATCCCGAAGTGCTTCACAAGAGTGTGTTATTGAACAAAATTAGACAGTGAGCCAAATAAGGAAATACTAGGGCAGCTTTTCAAAAGCATGTACGGAGTGGTAGGACTTTGGTCGTCTTTTCAGAATGCTGGAGTGTCAGAGTGGGTCTTTCAAAGCTCAAGGCCCAGGCATCAATGATGGAGTGATTAAAATCCAGATTCCAAGGTTGTGCGAGACTGGGATCCAATGGTTGTAGGCGAGCACAGAAGCTGAACACGAGTTAACTATTGGCAATTGACCATTAACCATCAATGAGGTTTGGCAGTCCAGCTCAGGATCAAGGATGGTGAATTAGAATACAAAGATTTTGGATGTTCAATGAGATTAGGATCTCTCATGCTGCAATGGTGGTGCCCCTACCTCTGATTCAGAAGCCTTGCATTCGAGTCCCAACTGCACCAGAGGTGTGCCACAACACATCAGGACAGGTTGATGAATAGAATCTGGAAACTCAGAGTACGATCCTGGCCTCAGAGTCAGAAATCAGAGATCAAATCCTACTCCAGGACTGATGATCACAGAAGGGACATTCATAAGATGAGTGATTATTAACCTGTAAATCCTTCTAACATCCTTACGACAGGCGCTGAGATTGGGAGAGTCGCTTGGTTGGTCACATTACATGCAGAGAGATCCCCTTCAACCTACAGCCTCTCACAACCAGTTCCCAGGAAAAACTGAGTTCTAGGAATAGACTTGGGCAGCCTTGCACACTGAGGAGCATACTAGGGGGATAGAAATCATAGCTCAGCTACACAAAGCCCTGGTCAGACCTCCATATAACACTATGTTTAATTCTGGGCACCACATCTTAGAAACATGTGTTGGTCCTGGAGGCAGTGCAGAGTTGATTTACCAGAATGATACCAGGAATCCAAGTGTCAAACTGCGAGGAGAGATGACACAATTGAGGGTTGTTACTCCCTGGAAATACGATGGGTAATGGGTATTAGATCAAAGTTTTCAAGATATTAAAGGGAACAGTGAGTAGTCGGTTCTGTTAGTTAGAGAGACTTGGGCTAGGGAACAGGGGGTAGAAACTAGGACCTGATTTCTCCGGAATAAAATTTAGAAATGCGTCTAAGCACAAAGCTGGAGGGAGCTTGGAATTCTCTTCCACAACCAGCAACCAGTACTGAGTCATCTGTTCATTTTGATTGATAGATTTTTGCTGTCCGAAGGGACACGGATCAAAGGTAAATGGAGGTAGGGCACAGATCAGCCGCTGACTGGTGGGACAAGGCCTTCTGTTGCTAACTTTCTAAATCATTTTGAAGATGTGGACACCCGGACTTCTCTCTCAGTGAATTGTTGTGGAGATGGTGATGAAATGTCTTCATCAGTGACTTCCAGGCTCCATCAGAGAGCTTCGCTAGTGGCACATGTCACAGGTGGGCCCAGATTTAAGAGAAGACCAGACTCCAGGCTGGGTATAGGTTCCCCTTCACTGAACATTTGAACAAGGAGCAAATTCAGCCCTTCAAGACTGTCCCACCATTCATTAAGTATCACCATTAGTAGCTGTATTCACTGAGCTGTCTACATCTTTTTCACAAAAAACCTCACCAATACTTCTCTACGATGAATTATTTTACCTGTCACTGACGTAATATGATCGGATTTCACGGAATCCACGTTCCCAACATGCCCCTGCGTGGGACTAAACTCACAATCTCCTCGATTGTCAAACCCAGAATCTCAGTTGAAACTTTATTGCTGGAACAGCACAGCAGGTCAGGCAGCATCCAGGGAACAGGAGATTCGACGTTTCGGGCACAGGCCCTTCTTCAGGAATGAGCAGAGAGTGTTCAGCAGGAGAAGATAAAAGGTAGGGAGGAGGGACTTGGAGGAGGGGCGTTGGAAATGTGATAGGTGGAAAGAGATCAAGGTGAGGGTGATAGGTCGGAGTAGGATGGAGGCGGAGAGGTCAACAAGAAGACTGCAGGTCAGGAAGGCGGCGCCGGGCTGGGGGGACCCGGCGGAGACAAGGTGGGGGGAGGGGGGATGAAGAAACTGGTGAAGTCCAAGTTCATCCCCTGCGGTTGGAGGGCTCCCAGTCGGAAGATAAGACGCTCCTCCTCCGACCGTCGCGTTGTTGTGGTTTGGCGGTGGATGAGTCCAATGACCTACATATCCTCGGTGGAGTGGGAGGGGGAGTTGAAATGCTGTGCTACAGGGTGATTGGGTTGGCCCAGAGGTGCTCTCTGAATCGCTCCGCAAGTAGGCGGCCTGTCTCCCCAATATAGAGGAGGCCACACCGGCTGCAGCGGATGCAGTAGATAACCTTGTCTCAGTCAAATCCCTCGAAC
>NC_057746.1:28754769-28860347 GCF_004010195.1 Chiloscyllium plagiosum | reverse complement strand
TTCCCTTGCAACCTCCACTCCCGGCACCTTCCCTTGCCCCCGCAGGAGGTGCAACACTTGCGCCCATACCTCCCCCCTCACTTCTCTCCAAGTCCCCAAAGGAAACTTCCATATCCGCCACAGATTCACCTGCCCCTCCACCCACATTATCTACTGCATCCGCTGCAGCCGGTGTGGCCTCCTCTATATTGGGGAGACAGGCCGCCTACTTGCGGAGCGATTCAGAGAGCACCTCTGGGCCACCCGGACGAACCAACCCCACCACCCTGTAGCACAGCATTTCAACTCCCCCTCCCACTCCACCGAGGATATGCAGGTCATTGGACTCATCCACCGCCAAACCACAACAACGCGACGGTCGGAGGAGGAGCGTCTTATCTTCCGACTGGGAGCCCTCCAACCACAGGGGATGAACTTGGATTTCACCAGTTTCTTCATCCCCCCTCCCCCCCCCTTGTCTCAGCTGGATCCTTCCGGCCCGGCACCGCCTTCCTGTCCTGCAGTCTTCTTCTTGTCCTCTCCGCCTCCACCCTACTCCGACCTATCACCCTCACCTTGACCTCTTTCTACCTATCACATTTCCAACGCCCCTCCTCCAAGTCCCTCCTCCCTACCTTTTATCTTCTCCTGCTGAACACTCTCTGCTCATTCCTGAAGAAGGGCCTGTGCCCGAAACGTCGAATCTCCTGTTCTCTGGATGCTGCCTGACCTGCTGTGCTGTTCCAGCAATAAAGTTTCAACTTTGATCTCCAGCATCTGCAGACCTCACTTTCTCCTCGAAAAAACCCAGAATCTCAACCTCCTATAGCTCGTCCCTGTGGCAATTCCAATTTTCACAAATTATAACCAAGGGCACCAAATTAGCAACAGGAAAAGTCCTCAAGGAAAAGACAAAACAAAAGATCTTGCCAAAGATATCAGCATCCACCCAAAGACAGGTCCTCAGTTTAAGGTACTATTGGGAAGATGGCATCGAGGACAGTGCAGTATTCCCTCAGGATGACCTAGGAGTGAGAATCTTGCCTCTATGCCAGAATCTCTATACAGTGGATTTTTAGCCCCTGAGCTGCTGAGGAACCTTAGGGATGTGAAATTTAATAATTGGACCAATGTCATACAAGTGACATGGGATAGCTAAAGGGGGAAAGAGGCAAATACTTAAATGAAACTTGACATACCTTTGATAGTTGGACGTTTTTGCAGCTCTGAAAGAGAACAGATACACAGTGTGACTATGATACACTATTAATTTTACACACACACACATATACTATCAGATGCATTCCTGTAATGGTACACAGTCATGCAATCAACACAATACTTCTTGCATTGTGAGTCAAATCCCACCCTCCCCCCAGTTAATCAGAGCCTATTGTAAAATACTAAGTGGCAAATTTTCCATCACTCTCTGGATACACAGTTCCACCAGCTGGAATACATTCTTCCCTACTGCACACCCTCCCCCAACACCACCACATCAGAATCCAAAGCCCCAAAGACCCTTTATGGATGTCTGTTCATAATTTCTATAATGTGACTTTAATTCAAGTACAACATATTTTTCTTCCCCCACTTCAACTTTGAAAGTGGCAAGATATTGTTTCCTAATGGCGCCGAGTAACAAAATGGTTCAATTGCCTCTGAATTTTCTCAAAATAGTACCTGTGCATGATTCAATAAAGTGCTGTAAATAAGAATGGTGCACTGACACAAAGATGGCGTTCTGTCTCACTATGGCAACCAGTGCCTAAAATGCCTCACTTCCAAAAAAAACTGCCATCTCACAATTACCACAATTCCTTTAAATGGCACCATGTGTTAAATTGTCACTCTATTTTAAAGCGGGGCCTCTTCTTGTAATGACAACCCCTCTCAAAATGGGCCCTTTTTTGTTAGTGACTAGTACATCATACCTTTTATCTGTTTCTGCTGTTTGTACTGATAGTAACCGGCAGCTGCCAGCAATCCAAGGAGCAAGATGAGAAACAGGATGAAGGCGATGAAGAAACGTGACATTCTGGGGAAAAATTCATCTGGAAGAGGAATCAAAAGAAAGCTCCATTAAATGCAAAGTTATCAATTGGATTGCAGCTCCAATCCTCAGTCACCCCCAAGGAGGCTCCTTGTGTCACCAACAAAGTCTTCCCATCACCAAATCTAATCCACCCACAAGTGGGAAACTGATTAAGAGTGCACAACTGTGGCCATCTTGAACTCTGGCTGTTTAGAAGTCTACATCATCAGGGAACACTCTGTAAGTTAAACATGTTCCCAGGAGGTGGGTGGGTCAGTCAAGATTGTGAGTCATAGATCAGCTCCCCCTCTTCCTAGTCCTGGAATCATTGAGGGCAAGTGTGAAAAGGAACTCTGCCCTGATGGAGACCAAGCCTGATTCTGGATTATATTTACACCACAGTAGGAGTCAATTCAGCCCGTCCAGCTTGCACTAGCCTAATCATCCTCCTAACCTTGAATAGAAGCAAAATACTGCAGAATTATGAAAACTGAAACAGACACAGAGAGAATGCTGGAGAAACTCAGCAGGTTTGGCAGCATCTGTAGACAGAGAAACAGTTGACATTTTGAGTCCGCCATGACTCTCCTTCAGAAAAGCAGATGACAAAGTCAGTACAGAAGGTGTGAAGAAATTTGAAAAGGTGGGACCCAAATGGTGACCTCAGAGGGAATAGAACACTCGCCATTAGCTTCATGCTACATCACAAACAAGGCATCTGGTCAACTGAGAGCTAACCACAGGATGTTCCCATGTATCTGCTGCCCTTGCCCTTCTCGATGGTAGTGGTCAAGGATTTGGAAGGTGACATCTAAGGAGCCTTGGTGATTTACTACATGCATCTTGTAGACAGTACACACTGCTGCTCCTGCATGTTGATGGTGGAGGGGAGTGGATGTTTGTGGATGTGGTGCTAATCAAGTGGGCCACCTCATTCTGGATGGTGTCAAACTGCTTGAGTGTTGTTGGGGCTGCACCCATCCAGGCAAGTGGTGAGTATTCCATCACACTCCTGACTTGTGCCTTGTAAATGGTGGACAGGCTTTGGGGAGACAGGGGTGAGTTACTCATTGCAAGATTCCTAGGCTCTGACTTTGGGATGTAATGCTTCCTTGGGACTCGACTGAAATTCCCTCTGGAGAGCAACCACTGACATCACCATAGAATTTAAATCGGCAGTGAAAATTTTCAGGAGTTTCATAGTCGCACTAGAAAACGTGCGATCTCCCTTTTCTGCGGCCAAGTGCACAGGCACCTCACTGACCTGGGATGCTGAGGCTGCTCTGCCGTGAGCTCTTTAAGATGGCACTCTTCACTAAACACCTGAAGGTGTTGCTCGAACCAGCTGTCACCTCAATGCTGCTTGAGACTTTGTACAGGCCATCCACTGTCTTCGTCGATGTCATCCTCGACCTCTCCGTCATGTTCGTGCCCTTGCCATCTTCCCAGTGCACCATGGGAACTGGGTACCAGCTGGATGAATTACAGTGCAGCCCGATTTCATCGTGCTGGTATCCTTCCAATCGTATCACAGGACGCTGGCCGAAACCTACAACAAGAAGAATCATTGGTCATGAGAAAGGAAAGACTGGGGCAGACTGAGGCCACGAATTTTATTTTATTCGACGCTAACTCTCTCCGTGAAAACAGACCAAGAGTTTAAGCCAGTCTCTTCGCAAACTTAGTGTCACGCTTGATGGAGAGCTGTATTTGCGCCCTTAGCTTGCGACGCTCACTAAAAACAAACATTTCCATCTCCGCAGCCTCACCCCATTTCACCTGTTCCAGCTCATCCTCACTGAAACCTTCTTCCTGATTCCCTTAGCCCTGCCTTTGGTATGTCCTTCCCACATTCCACTAAGTGAACTTGAGGTCATCCAAAATTCAGCTGCCTGTGTCTTCGATCAAAAAACTAAAGTAGATGTAACATAGGTTTGGCATTCCCTCTGAGGCAACAGTATCCTCCCTTAGGTCAGGAGACCACAACCAAACACGATACTCCAGATGTGGTCTCACCAAGGCTCTTACAGCCGGAGTAAGACATCCCTGCTCCTGATCTCATACCCTCTCACTGTGAAGACGAACTTACTATTTACCAAGAGAAACCAAGTCACTTTGCACATCAACAACTCACAATCCAACACCATTGATATCATACTTGGCCAACCTGTTTTTCCCATCATGTACAATGTCACAGTTATCCACCTTATCCTGCAGTGGCCACACATTTGCCCATTAACTCAACTTCTTTAAATCTCCCTGAAGGCTCTTTGCTTTCATCCCTCATCATTCATCAGCTCACCGGGTTGTTCCAGCTCAGGCAGCAGGGTAGGGTGAGTGAGGGAGGGGGAAGAGAGGGGGAAGAGGCTGTGGAGGGAGGTGTAAGAGGGGCTGAGGGGTTGGGAATGGTGGAGAGAGGTATAAGGGGAAGGCAGTTTTGAAAGGGGTGGAGGTGGTGTAGACGGGTTGGAGGAGGTATAGAGGCGTGGAGGAGGAGTGGGAAGAGGAAGGTCAGAAGGACATAGAGAGTGAGGAAGTGGGTGACAGAGCGAATGGGTTGATCCCACGGGCAGCCAGTCCCATGGGGACTTACTAGTGGCCTTCAGCTTCATGGGTGCCTGCTCAATGAATCCCCTAGACTCAACCATGCAGAGGTAATCTCCTTCATCCTGCAGCCGGACATCTCGCAGTCTGAGAGAGACATTCCCCTGGTTAAGCTCCTGCTTAAAGAACTCTGTCCTGTTCCTGTACGCCGGAGCAGGCTGTTCCTCCACATTCAGCCCAACGACGTAGCTGTGGATGGGCATGTGCTGCTCAGAGTCACTGCGAGCCCATTCTATCTTCATGCCCGATAGGGGTTTCTCTGGGATCAGCTGGCATTCCAACACTGCCACCCCACCTACCGAGGCAATGATTGGAGTTTCCGGGCCAGTGACTCGGAACACATCTGTAAAGAGGTGGGGAGAAGGAACAAATGGTCAAACCACTCATTAATAAAAAAGCAAAAACAATATAACTATTGTGTCTTGTTATGGGCCAGACCAGACTGCCTCAAATATGTTAAGAAGGTAGGCTAGACAGCAAAGTGCCATGTTCCAGATGCAATATGATTGGTCAAACCATGCAACATTAAGCCAAACAAAATTTATTCAAACACTACAGTTAAAGTGCAATCAAAGAAAAGAGGACTTGGAGTGCAGAATACAGTGTTACAGCTGCAGTGAAGGTGCAGAGAGAGAGAGAGGTCAGAATTAACATTTGAGAGATCCGCTCAGAAATGTGAAAATCACTCTTCCCAACCCCTCTCTCTTCCTTATTTAAGATGATCCAGAAATTCCCTATCTCTTTGACCAGATTTTAGATTACCATTTTTGATGGCACACGGTTTCACATTCTGATTGGTAGCGCTCGTTGGACAAGGACAAACAAGAGGTTTCATCAATATTCAAGACTAACCTCCTACACTCTCCAAACAATCTCCTGGCTGTTCCACAGGCTTTGCTCGGATTAGGAGTGCAGTGTGGGAGAGACAGCACTGCAGGGCAAGATGCAGATCCCTGTAAATACAGATAGACTCCCAGGGGACACCCTGTAAATACAGACACAGGCCCCGTGGGCACCCTATGTAAGTACTGACATGCTCTTTGGGAGATCTCTGTAAATACTGACACAGTCCCAGAGACTATTGTAAACACTGACACCCTTCCCAGGGACACCCTGTAAACACTAACACCCTTCCCGGGCACACCCTGTAAATATTGACACACCCCGAGCCCACCCTGCATCCGGGGATGCACAGAAGAGAGCCTGTTAAAGCCAGGAGAGCTTAAGGGCTTTAAAAATTAGATGGCTTTCACATGGCAAGGACTGTACAAAGGCGAAATATGTTTGAGGAAGTTAACAGGGAATACATTGTGTAGTTTAGCATATTAGTTAGAAGCTAAGTAAAAGGTAAAATTGCCATAGTCCCAGGGGACCACAAAGCCACACTCTCATTGGAATTTAACCGAAGTTGAGTTTAACCTGAGCGTCACCACACCTTAGGTAAGGGGCGAGAATGAGAATGCAGGACCTTGATGGTGACCTCAGTCCATTCTGATTGAACCTGTACTGTTGGCATTACTGCACCAAAATGTTTAGTTGATGCTGATTTTGGTTTGTTTCGAACCTCCTCAAAATGTGAAAGCGTGTGCAGCGACCCCTCATAAAGCTGGCTGAGAAATCGTCATCTCTTTTTAAAAGTTTTTGTTGTTCTCTCCGGGATCCTAACTGAAAGCCATCGGCCTGTCTGAAGATGACCTCACGGATCGGTATGGAGTGAGGCACCGAGGGAGTCTCACCTGCCAGTGCAGAATGGATCCTGAGGAGGAGAATCAGACACAGCGCCCCACGCTCCATGCTCCCAAACACCTTCAGCAAAGCTCAGAAGCCTGTCCGTGCTAGCCCTGAAAGACAAGAGATTTTTATCAAGATTCAACACTAATCTCCTTCACGGATTCACATGATCTCGCCTTGCTAACCAGTGTATCACGCGGAATGCCTTCGTAAACTCTGTACAGACAACGTCCACCGCACTACCTTCATCAAAGAGTTAAAAATCACACACCAAGGGGCGGCATGGTGGCTCATTGGGGTGGTATGATGGCTCAGTGGTTCGCACTGCTGCCTCACAGCACCAGGATTCCAGGTTCATTTCCGGCCTCAGACGACTGTCTGTGTGGAGTTTGCGCATTCTCGCCGTGTCTGCGTTGGTTTCCTCCCATAATCACCTGTGCAGGTCAGGTGAATTGGCCGTGCTAAATTGCCCATAGTGTTAGGTGCATTAGTTAAAGGGAATCTAATCTAATCTAAACCAGTTTATAGTCCAATAGGTTTATTTGAAACTACAAGCTTTCAGAGAGCTGTTCCTTTTGTCAGGTAGCTGGTGGGGCAGGATCACATTATTTATAGTAAAATATCAAAGTGTCATACAACTGATGCAATGTACTGAATAAACCTGAATTATTGTTAAGTCTTTGAGAGGTTAGTGGCCACAAGAGAAAATGACTTAGTGGGAAAACAAGGGCCTGAGAGAATTCCACAGGCCTGGGTCCAGATGCCCTGACTGTTGGTTTGAAGTCCTCCCTCATCGCCCTCTGTCTATCACTGGCCACTCAAACCCGACAGTGTGACCGAGCTTTTGCCGGGGCCCTGGGGTGACATTCATCGCTAAGGTCCAGCAGCATTGAAGACTTGTGATCTGGTCATACTTATTGGGAGGTTTGGCTGCTGTTTTACTTTATAACGAGCTACACAGCAACACTGCATCGATTGTAAAGCGCGTCAAGAAATCGATGGGCGCTATAGAAATGCAAGTCGTTCCTGTGTTCCCCTTGGGATTAGCACGGGGGTCGGGGGTGGGAGAGGACTTCGAGAATTTATTAAACTTCGATGCACAAACTAGTCCGAAAGCTTATTTGGGGTAGGGAGACAGGGTTAGGTTAAGTACAGACGGAGTGACGTGACCCGATCGTTTCAGGGCTGGCCCGGGTGGGGACTATAAGGGGTCTGTATCACAGATGATCCTGAGTCCCCAGGAACCCTGACCTGCCCTCAGAGTCTTTCAGGCAAATACCCCTTTACAGTGCACGACGCAGCCGCTGACCTGAACCCTGCCCTTTGTAACTGAACAGAGAAGATGGGATCTGTTTCTGTTCTGTCAACCCGGAAAACGGAGAGAATTCGACATCGTAACCACCTGGTAATGATACAATCGGCCAGTCAACACCCACCCGCTGCTTCATCAACTGCCTTCCTTTCTTTCAACACGTTATTTTTTCTTACTCTGGGCCCGTCGATTCTCCGCTGAAAAGTAAAGCCAGCGAAATCTTCAACAGTTTCACTTTTAAACATCCGTCGGAAGACGGAAAACGTACTTTATCACAGAAGTGAGCGAATCCGGGGACAGCCAGTGGTTCAAATCCCTCAGCTTGCCTCCTCTCTGAATTTGTGTCCTCCCTCCCACATTCACTGAGCCAGATAAAGTGAAGCAATTGGATTCTTTTCTGTCCTTCATGAAGCGCTTTCTCAGCCCACCTGTTCGATAAAGGGTTTTACTCCAATGTAAAGTCACCATATTACTGCGAGACGACAAGGGCTTGTTTGTTATTAGAGAAAGAGACGACTACTGGGGCCTTTATCTAAGGTTCGGTGTCCCTCAGGTGAAGGGAGAGGTTGAGAAAGGGAATCCTTCCTGCTAACCTCAGCGGGTGGGGGGACTGAACCCACGGTCTAAGTATCACGCAGTCTGGCAAGCCAGCCACTGACCTAATCCACTTCCCACACTCCATTATAACCTCACGATCAACTGGACGAGGCAGTTCAGCTCATTGCGTGGGTTATTATTTCAAATATATACTTTATTCATAAAAATGTATCTGTATTAGACACACAGCCACAAACGAAGTTGAATTCTGTACAGTAGCATATCAAGGAAACAAACACACATTGGAATTTGACTCCAATCTAACAAATTGTTATTTGAACCAGACTATATTTATGTGCATTTGAGGCACTGAGAGAGTTCCACAACTGAACACACCCCCAATAACCTTCAGCAGGAAGACCTCAGACAGTGGTCTTTCCCCACTGGGCCTTGGTGGCAGCTGACCAAGCTTTCGTGCACCCCTCAGGACATAGTCCTGGACCTAGGAATGTGCCAGTCTGCAACACTCAGTCCAGATTAGAGTGGTGCTGGAAGAGGTCAGCTCCTTGTTCTGGAAGGCCAACATGTTTCAGGGAGAGTGTCTTTCACTGAGTTCCTTTGCAAGTGGGATCTTTATAATAGCACAGGAGGATCTCACATGGAGTTGGACTTCCAATACCATGTGACTGTGACAGACATTTCCTCCCCCCCCCACCCAGACTCAAGCTAACTGCAGCCTTCCAGATAGCTGTCCTTAGTGTCCTCCTCTGTCCTATGTCCACATAGGACTAACCACAAGCTTCTTCCGGTCTCATCTACCCTAGTCATAGCCAGAATATGACTTTGAGTGGTAGCTCTTTCCGCTCCCTGAGATTAGCTCTGCAGTCCCTGATGGATTGGGTCTTGTGTCCTCAGGTTTCTCATCCCTCTAGTGCCAACTCAGTTCCCTCATCTGACACATTCTTCAACAAGGCCCAGAGCAGAGTGGGGACAGAGGTCAGTGGGCCCAGAGCAGAGGGGACAGAGGCCGAGGGCCCATAGTAGAGTGGGGACAGAGGGCAGTGGGCCCTGAATGGAGTGGGGACAGAGATCAGTAGGCCCAGAGCGGAATAAATACAGAGGCTAGTAGGCCCAGAGCGGAGTAAATAAAGAGGCCAGTGGGCTCAGAGCAGAGCTGGGACAGAGGCCAGTGGGGATGGCCAGTGGCTCAGAGTGGAGTGCAGATGGCCAGTAACCTGGAGCAGAGTGGGGACAGAGCCCAGAGTGAAGGTGGCTACTGCTTGGGAACCAGTGAAGCCCAGTCAGGTCACTTGGAAGCTCTTATCAAAATACTGTAATATCTATTGTTTTAACTTTATTTCTTATTTTGCTAACTTATACTATATATATCGGCAACATAGTGTAACCTTGTTCTTTATTTTATCTATTTTTGTATCTAAGATTTTTATGTAGGTACCTTGTACCTCAGGTGACACCATATGTTAGTGATATTGTACTCTTTTCACTCCTTTCCTTTGGTAATTTGAGTATACATGTCAATAAACCTAATTCTAATTCTAACATTGTTGGTTTTTACATGTATGGCCAATCTCACCAACTCCTCTCTCAACTACGCCATTGCTGCCACCACTTGTCAGACTTCCAGTACTGGATGAGCAGACATTTTCTTCCCCTTTAATTTTGGCAAGAATGAAGCCATTATTTTCAGTAATTCTTACAGCATGTTCCCTATTCCATCTCAGTATCGCATTTTCACCCCTGAGTTTCTGACTACATGTTTGAGCCATCAATTTCCACCTCTGTAACAGTGCCCAGACTCAAGACTCGATCTTGCTTATCGATTGCTGATCTATCCCAGGAAAAAAAATGACATTAGTAAATAAATGACAGAGGATCTGAGATCAAAGTTCAAGATGTAGAAACTGTTTGGCTGGAGCTAAGAAGCAGAGCTGAAAAAGTGTTGCTGGAAAAGCGCAGCAGGTCAGGCAGCATCCAAGGAACAGGAGAATTGACGTTTCGGGCATAAGCCCTCCTGTTCCTTGGATGCTGCCTGACCTGCTGCGCTTTTCTAGCAACACATTTTCAGCTCTGATCTCCAGCATCTGCAATCCTCACTTTCTCCCTGGAGCTAAGAAGCAGCCAGACAAAGGAAACATTGGTGGGAGTTCTTTATAGAACATCAAATTGTACTAATTTTGAGAACGTTATCATCAGGAAATTAGAGACATATGTGATCTCGATAACAATGGGTAACCTCATTTTGAAAACTGTGTTTGTTGTTTGTACAAGGTGGGTTTCTGAAAGAATATGTTGAGGAACTAACTAGGGATTGGCTTATTTTGGATTTAATGTTATATAATGAGAAAGGGTTCATTGATAACCTTGCTTTAAAAGGATGTGTAACCATAAAATATTATATGAAGGGTAAAAGGGTGTGTAACCATAAAATATTATATGAGCTTTGAATGTGAGTCAGCTCAAACTGAAAATTGAATGATATGGAAACATGAAGTTAGCTGTGGCTGATTGAGAAAAGACACAAAGATTTGTTTGAAACCAGCAATGCTTGTAATTTTAAAAAAACTACTTCAAGACTTACCACAGATGTACATTCTTCTAAGGCACAAATGCCCAAAGGGAAAGTTGAATCAATCCCAAGAGACAACCAGTGGCTTGTAGACATTTTCCAAATTAACCTGTTCAGAGATGTTATAACTCACCTGCTGAGTAATTCAGGTTTGAAACCCAAACTCTTGGGTCAGAGACAGGGAGGCTGCAACACAAGAGCCCTTACAGAAGTAGCTTACAAGAATGCCAGAAAGACTGATAGCCAGAGATTTGGAAAAGGGTTTGGACCCAGCAAAGGAGGACCACTAAACTAATAATTCAACTGAAAAGATAATATGAAGGCAACCCAATGTAAAGCCGAAGCTTGAAAACATCTTTCAAAGTGAGAGGTGGAAAGTTTAAGGGGGATACATGCGCAAGTACTTCACACAGAGGGTTATGGGTGTTTGGAACGTGTTGCCAGCAGAGTTAGTGGAGGTGGGCATGGTAGATTCTTTTAAGGTGTGTCTGGGTAAATGCATGAGTAGGTGGGGAGCAGGGGGATACAGATGCTTAGGAATTGACCAACAGATTCAGACAGTGCATTTGGATCAGCTCAGGCTTGGAGGGCCGAAAGGCCTGTTCCTGGGCTGTACATTTTCTTTGTTCTTAGTTCTAATATGTCAAAAGGAAAAGATGAACAAGGACTAATGTGGACACATAAGAGTTGGGGTCAGGAGACTGTGCAATGGAGAGTAAAAAAATGCAGAGAAACCAAGCAAGTTAAAGCAAAATACTTTGGATGCTAGAAATCTGAAACAAAAATAGAAAAGGCTGAAGAAACTGAATAATTTTGGAATATCTGTGGAAAGAAAGCAAAACAGATTTCACATTGAGCATAATATAACTCTTATTCCGAGAATAATTAGTTACTTTGCATCTTTCTTCACTTAAAAAAATACAGAAAGTCTGCCAGAAATATTAAGTGACCAAGAATGCATGGAACTGAGGAGCAAAAATAAATTAATGTTAAAGAGGTTTGGTCTTGAGGACCATGGTGGCTGAATGGTTAGTACTGCTGCCTCTCACAGGGAACTGGTTTCGATTCCAGCCTTGGGTGACTGTTTGTATGGAGTATGCACTCTATCTGCATGGTTTCTGCCGTATGCTCTAGTTTCCTCTCATGCTCCAAAGATATACAGGTTTGGTAGATGGCCATAGTAAATGTAGAGTTATGTGGATAGAGTATGCGGTGGGGTTATCTGGGATGCCCTTTGGAGGGTTGATGCAGACTCAATGTCCAAATGCCCTCTTTCCACATCATAGATTTCAAAAGTTAGCTGGATTGAGGGCTGATAAATCTTCTGAACAATGTGATATTTTTCTTCGGGTGTTGAAGTGGGAATAGAAAGATAATGGGTGCATTAGTGGTTAGCTTTCCGAATGCTGGAAAGGTTTCTGGAAAGGTTCCTGCTAACTGGAAGGAAGCAAATGTATTTAAGAAGAAAAGAATAGAGTGAATGAAGAATCACAAACCCATTAGTTTGACATTAGTAGGGAAAATGTGGAAACTAATTATAAGAAATGTGTTAACTAAACATTTAGAAATGAATGTCAAAATTGTGCAGTCAATGTGGATTTATGGAAAGAAAACCATATTTGACAAACTTGTTAACATTTTTAGAGGATGTCTCAGATGTAATTTTTGCCTTCAGTGGAGTATTTTACCTGATGTTGGTTATCCCATAGGAAACTAGACACAGAATGTGCAGAGGTATTAACCAATGTGGGCAGCATGGTAGCTCAGTGGTTAGCACTGTTGCCTCACAGCACCATGGACCTGGGTTTGATCCTTGCCTTAGGCAACTTTTTTTGTCTGGACTTTGCAGATTCTCCCCGTGTCTACGTGGGTTTCCTCCCACAATCCAAAGATGTGCAGGTCAGGTGAATTGGCTATGCTAAATTCCCATAGTGTTAGGTGTATTAGTCGTGTTAAATGTAGCAAAATGAGTTTGGGCGGATCCTCTTCAGAGGGTCATTGTGGACTTGTTGGGGCGAAGGGCCTGTTTCCACACTGTGGGTAATCTAGTCCTAAAAAAAAGAGCAGCATGAAGCAATGTGGGCGGCACAGTGGCAGAGTGGTTAGCACTGCTGCCTCACAGCACCAGGGACCCAAGTTTGATCCCAGTCTCAAGCAACGGTCTGTGTGAAGTTTGCACATTATCCCCATGTCTGCATGGATTTTCTGTGGGTGCTCCGGTTTCCTCCAACAGTCTGAAGATGTGTAAGTTAAGTGGATTGGCCATGGGAAATGTAGGGGGTGGGTCTAGATGGGATGCTGTTTGGAGGGTTGGCGAGGACTTGTTGGGCTAAATAGTCTGCTTTCACACTGTTGGGATTCTATGATAAGCTTGAAATCATCCATACAATGTTACTAGTTATTCCAGGGAAAGCTAGAATATGAGAACCTTGTACCCTCGTGCTGACTCTTGCTCATTGAATGGTGTCTGACCTGCTGTGCTTTTTGAGCGCCACACTTTTGATTCTGATCTCCAGCATCTGCAGTCCTCACTTTCTACTGGCCTCTCTATAGTCACTGTGTCTGTGAGGTGACGGGACTGAGTAGTATTTTGAGGTTCTGCTTCATTTAAAGTCCTGTAACCCTGCCTGCCTGACCTCAAATGTTTCCATGCCCATGCTAAACAGGAAGACAATTCCTATCTGTTCCCCTTTCCTCTTACAGAACATCCTACACCTTTCAGCGATATTGTTTATCCTGGATCGGAGAGACAAGATACCATGTGGGAGAATGCCCTGTGTTCTATTGCCACTTTGCTGAGTTCCATGGTGCAGAAATCTAACCCTGTGTATTGTTGAGGCACTTTGGATTGCTCTCCCCAAAATGTTGCAACTCTACCTGGTACTCAGCTGGTTTGAAAGAACCACACTCTTTCCCTATGACTGCCCTGCCTCTTCCTCCCTGCTGGTAGCCACTCAGTTCCTGTCCCCGAATCCTCTGTAGCTGTAGGATCATCAGATTCTGGAAGATGCGATCCTTGGATATTTCAACTGCAGTCACTGCTCAAGAATCCCCGCACTGGAGAAGCCAAGGCAGCAGTGTATACCATCGACAATTGCAGTCACTTGCAAAGTCTCGTTCAACAACACCCACCAAACTCAAGACCTCTACCACCTAGAAGGGCGAGGACAACAGATACATGGAAATACCAGCACCTGCAAGTTCCCCTTCAAGTCACCCACCATCCTGACATGGAAGTATATCACCGCTCCTTCACCGTCGCTGGTCAAAATCGTGGAACTCACTGCTCAACAACACAATGGGTGCCCCAACCCCCAAGGAGCACAGTGACTTAAAGCAGCAGCTCATCACCACTTTCTCATGAGCAGCAAAGTCTGGCATTGCTCATGACATCTGCATCCCAAGCACAAATTAAGAAGCCAGACTTTACATGTAATTATTGGATCTTTAATAATTAATACATTTAATTTGTATAAGCATTCAGCTGTGGATACCACACAGCAATAAGTCTCAATTAGTCCTTTTTAATGTAAACAAACATTATGGTTTCACAATTCAAACTGTTAGAAAATTTAAAACATACAACAGAGTCATTGGCTGAATTCAAAGGGGACTCCAGAAACACAGTGAGAGGAATCTGGTAAGCCAACCTGAGTCAGTGTGTAACCTCCAATAAATACTATGTCTGATCCACATTGATCACATATTGAATTGTTCGAACGACTGGTCAGGATCAGCTGAGTGGTGACATTTCCACAAATAAGTAGAAGATCAACCCCAACATGGGCAGCACGATGGCACAGTGGTTAGCACTGCTGTCTCACAGTGCCAGGGACCTGGGTTCAATTCCCACCTTGGGCAACTGTCTGTGTGGAGTTTGCATATCTCCCAGTGTCTGCGTGGGTTCCCTCCGGGTGCTCTGGTTTCCTCCCACAGTCACAAAGATGTGCAGGTTAGGTGAATTGGCCATGCTAAATTGCCTGTAGTGCTAGGTGTATTAGTCAGGGGTAAATGTAGGGGAATGGGTCTGGGTGGGTTGTTCTTCGGAGGGTTGGTGTGACTTGTTGAGCCGAAAGGCCTGTTTCCACAGTGTAGTGAAGCTAATTGTTCCCACCTTTGGAGTTCAATTTGAAACAGGATACTACCAAAAAGATACTGGCCTGCGTTTGGCAGTCAGCAGTGACTTGGTGTTGGCCTGGTATCGAGCAGCAAATTTAATATGAAGTTGCAGATCAGAATTTTAATTTCTACAGAGAATTCCTTTATAGCCTGTATCATTGCCCAACTCCAGCAAAATGATCAGAAATCCCACTTCACAGTTGAGGAATCACAATTCCAAAATATGGATAGGTCATGGCCATTAAGTAATCAGAATCATTGATTAACTGGATCAAAATAATTTTCAAAAAGTCATACCTTGCCACATTAAAATAAATAAACTTGCTTTCATCAGGTAGGATTCCTTGTCATGTACAAGATTAAGACCAAGTTAACAGCTTAGAAAAACGTGAGTGATTTTTTAAAAAACAGTCAACAGTTGAAACAGGTACAATGTCCTCATTACGAGTTGCTTATGTTACTGTTTTGACACATTCCTTCCTAGAAACACCAATATTGAAATTTTCTGACAAAATACTTTATTTTTCTCTGATCAGAACAATGCTTTCAATCAGAGGCAGAGGAAATGCTGCAGTGAAGCTTTCAGAGCAGAGAGAGGCTTACTTGATGCATTTTCTGTCATCAGCACTCTGGATTATTGGTGGGCTCCTAGATGATAGCACTCACTGACAGTGAGCAGAAGAGACACCAATGAAGGAATAGAGTTTAAGAGGTGTCCCTTTCCAAGGCAATTATTTTTGTCTGAGTCCCATTAGAATATGGAATTCCCAGGGGTAGCTTGAGCTGGGTATTTTACTTCATTCAGTGAAAAAGGTGGATAGGTTTTGATAGACAAAGGAGTGAAAGGTTATGGGATAGACAGAAGACGTGGGGCTCAGAGGGTAACCAGATCACTGATGGTCCCATCAAACATCAGAACAGGTTTGAAGTCTCAACCTGCTCCAAAGAATCATATTCCGAGAACGGAGAGAGTATGTGCGAGTTAGAAAATATTGATTAGAGGCTAAATATTTACCAAGTCTGGGCTACACTAAAGCCATGAGAAATTGTAGTGGTGTGATTGTCAAAAATCATAATATTGGGAACGAAGTAAATGTTTGTGTAGGTAAGCAGAGTTGTGAAGGTATCAGAGCATAGATATTGAAAAAAATATATTTGGTAAACATTGGCAAAAATAGAGATGTTCAGAATTTCTCCAAATTTGTGGCCAATTCAAGGAGCAAATAAGGGAGAGACAGGAAATGTACATTCCCGTACTAGAGTGAACAATCTAATTCTGTTTCTATTCTCCTAATACAGTCTGCCCATTTCTCCCCATTTCCTCCAGCCCAAAGTGATTAATAATGGCAAATCCAAGAGGACCATTGATTCCCAATTCTATGGGAAAATCACCAGGAGTAAGACAGCATCCATATGGGTCATGTGACTTTATGGGGGTGGCATTGCCACTCCACAACACATTAACCAATGACATCACAACCAATGGTCCAATTGGGAGAAACTTGATCCACTCAGTGATTTGAATTGGGCAATAGGGGAGTTGATTGTAAAATGGAACATTTCCCAGACTCTGAGAGATTGAGGAAGGGGAAAATAAGCCCCTCGAAGCTGCAGGTGAAACTATGGAGGTGTAAGTGGGTAGCGCCATCACAGAACAAAACCTGTCCAGCATCATAGTTGACATATATTCCAATTATCTGGAGTTTCTCTCTGCACATGATTTCCAAAGGGTTGGTGAAGTTGGCCCAGTATCTCTCCCCATCGTGCCCAATAGTCCAGTATCCATTTTCAGGGCTCAAAGGTAGCTTTTCCTCCCTGGTTACCGACTCCCTGGCTACTCCCAGGTCCCAGGCAGAACGACTCTCCACTTTCACCAGCCAGTAGTGCCTGCCGCTGGCGAATCCCGTCTTTCCCAGCACGGCTAACCTGGACTGGAACCTCCTACTGCTGTCAGCGGGAATCTTGGCTCCTGCAGTGCAGCTCACGGTGGTCAGATCAGAGGATATCAGGAGTCTTGAATTCGCAGTGTCACTGTCCAGGACGATGCAATCTACCACAAACATATGGAAGGGAAAGCGACAGGTTCAGAGCAAGCTCAAAAAAACCTTTGCATTTTCCACTTGGGGTCCCTGCAGCCTCAATGTTCACTTTCAGCTTGATTCCATCCTCCATGTTTTTCACTGACCCCACACCAGGTATTGTTAATGATATGAGTTGCATTTAGCATAATCACTCATTCTCTCCCACTCTTTGCTCTTATTCACATTTATTCAGTTTTTCTTTTGTCCTGAACTGCTATCCTTAATCTCCTTGTTAGCCCACTCCTTTCATGTCTCTCTCACTCTTCTTGGGATCTATCTATCAACTCACCTCTCCCCTCACCGACCCACACTCCTCCCAGTTTCAATATTAATACCACATTCTCCTCGCTGCTAATGGTTCTGATGAAGAGTCACCAGGCTTTTTAAAAAAAATTTGTTCACAGGATGTGGGTATCACTGGCTAGGGTCAGCATTAGTTAACAGTCAACCACATTGGTGTAGGCCAGACCAGGTGAGATTT
This sequence comes from Chiloscyllium plagiosum, assembly GCF_004010195.1. Taxonomy (NCBI): domain Eukaryota; kingdom Metazoa; phylum Chordata; class Chondrichthyes; order Orectolobiformes; family Hemiscylliidae; genus Chiloscyllium; species Chiloscyllium plagiosum. The sequence goes on along the minus strand of NC_057746.1, from coordinate 28,842,881 downwards.
CTATTCCTGAAGAACATTACTGAACCCGATGACAACTGACAATAGTTTCATGGTTATTGGTAGATTCTTTATTCCAGGAGAAAGTGAGGACTGCAGATGCTGGAGATAAGAATTGAGAGAGTGTGGTACTGGAAAAGCACAGCAGGTCAGGAAGCATCTGAGGAGCAGGAGAATTGACGTTTTGGGCATAAGCCCTTCATCTGGAAACTTTATTCCAGACATTTTTTAAAAAATTGAATTCAAATCCCATACCTGCTGTGGCAGGACTTGAACCCAGGTCTCTAGGACATGAGCTGAATTTCTAGATTAATAGTCTAGTAATAATACCACTAGGCTGTTGAATCCCCATTAACTCAACATGTTAATTCTGCTCTCTTCCCACAAATGCTGCCAAATCTACTGAGTTTCACCAGAAATTTCTATTTACATTTAGGTTTCAAAAGCTGAGCCTCACAACACAAGTCAGGGCATCAGAGAAGACGTTCCAGTCAAACATTACACACACACAGGACACAGCAGATCCTAACCATCAGGAAAGGCTGAGGCTTTTAATTCTTTTTAATTTCAATCACAGGACATTTGTATTACTGGCGAGGCCATCCCTCATTTGTCTAGCAGGTCAGCCACAGCAGAAAGTCTGGAGTCGGATGTTGGCCAGACTGGATAAGGGCAGCATTTACCTTCCCTGATGGGGGAGAAGAAGCAGGGTCTCTAAATATAAGACAGTTTAAATGGGGAATTCAGGAGAAACTTCTCTCCTTAGCATGTTCCCCATTCTATCAGAAGGAGTGGTTGAGGTGAATGGCATAGAATGGTACGGTGGCTCAGTGGTTAGCACTGCTACCTTACAGTGCCAGGGACCTGGGTTCGATTCCAGTCTCAGACGATTGTCTGTGTGGAATTTGCACATTCTGCCTGCATCTGTGTGAGTTTCCTCCCACAATCCAATGATGTGCAGGTTAGGTGAATTGGCCATGCTAAAATTCCTCATAGAGTTCAGGGATTTGTTGGTTTGGGGTAAGTGTAGAGTAGTAGGGGAACGGGTCTGGGTGGCTTACTCTTCGGAGGCTTAGTATGGACTTGTAGGGCTGAATGGCCTGTTTCCACACTGTAGGAGTTCTATTATTCCATGGATTCTATGATTTAAGGGGAAGTTGGATAGACAGAGAAGGGAGAAAGGATTAGAAGCAAAACTGATGGAGTGAGGTGAGGAGGAGCCAAAGGACCCACCTTGAACTTCGTTGGGCTGAGTGGCCTCTTTCTGTGCCAACAAATTCTCTGTGAATAAATAAACTTTTACAATGGGGACTAATGGATAATTAATGCAATATGCCCCTAATGAGAGTAACAACAGCTAAGTAACAAATTAAAAGAGAGAGCAACTCCAGTGTTATATAATCCCCTAACTAATTCTGTGAAGAGGAGATTTTATGGATCCATTCAGGAATTTGAAGAGATCCTCTTCATTTTCTCAGTTGTCAGTGGCAGGAGGGTCAGTAATCCGAGGGCACAGATCGCTGATAATTAGTTAAAAGGGGGATATGAGTATGATTCTTAAACAACAAGCAACGGAACTGGATAAATACTTGAAAGGAAAAGTTGTTGCTTTGCTACTTCCCCAAAAGCTGAGGAACAGCTGAATAGCTCTTTCAAAAGGCAAGCACAAATGCAATGGGCCAAAAGGCCTCCTCCTGCGATCAGTGATTCTAAAAATGAAGATACAAATTACACACAATTGCACAATTCACTCCCATTGACACCTTCACCTCCACACTCACACATAAATGAAATAACTTCCTCTCCACCACATGAACAATTCGCTCCTGCCCACCCCATTCCCTCATTGCAGTCCCCACTCCCACACCTCCCCAAACACCACGGAGTTGCTAAAGAGCCACAATTCTTACCTGCAGCATTAGTCATTCTCTGAACAGCTGAAATGGACAAGCAGATTGAGATTAAATCACTGTACGTTCAAATAATTCACTGTACGTTCATTCAGTTTTCAGAAAGCTGTCTAAAAGATAGCCTGCTTACAAGTCTAAGAGAGCTGACTAAATACCTAAAAGGCTGAAGCAAGGAATCAGACAGTTTAGTTGTGGCATCAGGGAGCTCTATATTTAGCCACAGTGAACACAGAGGTAAGAATCCAACGCCACCAACATGATCTTTTTCTAAACCAGAGACCACTTCCATCCAAAAGGCCAAGGGCAACAGGTACATGGGAATACCAGCTCCTGTAAATTCCCCTCCAACTCACATACCATCCTGACTTGGAAATGTAATCACCATCGTTTCTGTGTCACTGGGGCTAAATCCTAAAACTCCCTCCCTATCAGCTCTCTAGGATGTCTTGAAATCCTACAGGACTACAGCTCTCTATTATCTTCTCAATGGCAATCAGTGATGGGCAATAAATTCTGTACCAACCACCAACACCCACATCCTAAATGATGATGAAAAGTCACTCCATGTCTTACCTAGTTTAGGGAGAGGGCGAATTTTACCTGAAAAGGAAAAGGACATTAGTCAGTGAAAAGCTTTATACTGCTAGTAATCATGCAGATTTATGTTAAATAGGTTTTTACCATTGAGCACAAATCTGAGAAAACCTTGATTGTATAATCAGGGATCCACAGGACAATTGACTTTAACCAGTCATAGAAACATGACAGGAAATCTCCACTCCCCAGTCATATTCCTTAATCATTGATCCTGGTCCTTTCACCTCTTGGCAGAACAGATCAAAAAGAATAGGAACTCTGAAAACACATGACTTGGTGGAGGAATTTAAAATTAATTTGGCATTTGAGAGGACATGAAAACCTCCATGATTGATAGAATGAGCTGGAAGGCCAGAACCCAGACAGGGAAGGGGAGGCGACTAAGGAACAGTCACAAATTATTCAAGTGAAGAGTTGTGGAGAAATTCCTTTGCCCAGAGAGCAGTCACATGTTCAGAATTGCTGTCACATGGCAAGGTTGAGACAGGAATTTGTAATCCATTGATAGGGAGGCTTGATGTCCACATGAGGGACAGGGAAACAGGGGGACAGGCTGCAATGTGAGCAGTTTGTGTGGTGCATAAAGACCAGCAGGAACCAGGAAAACTGAGTGGTCTGCATTGGTCAAATGTGCAATTTGCTTTATTCCGGAACTGTTTCCCTTTACTTCTGATCTGCTTAAACTCCCTGCTTCAGTTTCTGTTCATTACAGTGAAAAGACAGGTTTGTTTTTGTGGGTTTGGTGTCCATTGAGAGAGAGTCAGGAATCATTCCAAATTGGACAGAATGTGTGCAGCTTAGAAATGAGCCATCAATCCTGATATTCAGTGCTCCACATAAGTCACCTCCCAACCTATTTCATCAAACTGTCTTTTCCCTTCCGCTTTTAAGTTTATTTGGCTTCCCCTCAAATGCAGTGATGCTAGTGAGTATACCATTTTCTGGGTGAAGACACTTCTCTTGAGTTCCCGAGTGGATTTATTAGTGACTTTCTCACACTTATGGCCCTTGGTTCTGGTCTCAGCCACAAGTGGAAATACAGTCTCCACTTCTACCCAATTGAGCTTTTGCATAGAGAACCTCGATCCAGTCACACCCCCTCATAACTGCCCAGAGTCAATCATTTAACTGTGCTGAGACACGTGTAGACTGGATCAGCTAAGGATGGTTAATTTCCTTCCCTAAAGGAAATTTGTGAAGCAGATGGGTTTTTACAAGAATTAACAGGCATTGTTAGGCTAGATTTTTAAATTTGAATTGAAAATTTGACCATATGCAATGGTGGGATTTGAACCCTCAGTCCTCAGTTTTAGATTGAGGCTCTGGCTTAAAGTGACATTACCATTAGCAACTGCCACATTGTTTCCCCTTCCATACATATGCTGTGGTGTGCATACCCTCTCTTGATGTACATGCAACCAAGCGCACCCCCCCCCCCACCCCCCAAAAATTACAGACTCAGTTGACCAACTAGATCACAAATAAAATAGGGGAGACCTTGATATCAAGGGATCACAGCTCTCTGCAGTCATTAAAGAATTGTTTTATCAATGAGTCAGTCAATCTCCTCTAGCAGGCTGATGAGAGAATTTGAAGTGGTAAGGAAAGTGGAAATGAAGCCGAGGAACAGCCCTGATTGTACTGAATGACAGAACCAATTTGAGTGCCAAAGGATCTAATCCTGCTCCTGTATCTTGTATTATTGTACGTTCAGATGCTGTGAGGTTAGAGAACAGGTACAATGGGATCAAGGTGCAGAGACAGAATGTAATCTTCTCCTTTTGAAGTTATAACAGAAGGCTCTTATTAATCCAGTCACATTGTAACCACACCCTCCAGCCAATAACGTCCCTGCTGCCATGGCAGGATTTGAACTTGAGTTCCCAGAGGATTACCTGGGTCTCTGGATAACCAAACAGTCAGTGATAAGACTCCTAGGCCTCTGCCTGCCAACTGGTAACAAATCAGTTTTAAAAATCAATGGTGGTTGAGGAATAAACATTGGCCAGGATCGAACCATCTTGTTCTTCTTTAGCATAATGGCCATGGAATATCATACATCCCTGAAGGGCGGGATGGGGGGGTGGGGTGGAGACAGGGTCTTGGTTCAAATTCTCACCCGAAACGCACTACCTCATGGTAGTCTCTTACCTAGCTCATTCCAGTGAGTATCTGGACAGAAAGTAAAAGCAACAAAATTACTCATAGTGTCAGGGTCACAGATATCCCTTCCACACCTCCCTTTACCCAATGCACTAACCGAACACACTCAAACGAACAACCACAGGGCAAAAACACTTTTTCCTGTAATATCAGAATAGTGCCGATTTATTGTGGTTTCACCACCTACAGGTGCAGTAGGACACAGCACACAAAGATCACATGATGATCATTCAGGGCCGGGCAGCTGATATTGTCGACAAGGTGCAGAGGAAGAGCAGGCATGTGGAAACTCAACAACATTGATATCCAGATTTTTCACAGCTAATGGCGTACCTTTTGAGGTGCAGACATTGCTGGAGGAAACATGTTTCAGTCGCAGTTTCAATCAACATTTAGCAGGACACAGGGAGAACTCTCCAGCTGTTCTCCCAAATAGCCCGATCCTTGGGATCTTTTACATCCACCGACAGGCCTCAATTTAACATCTCAAGGTAAAGGTGACAGTGACAGTGTAGCACTGCCTCAGTACTGCATCTTGAGAGTCGGTCTCGATTTTTCCCCCATGTAGCAGAGTTGGACTAGAACCTTTTGGATTCAGAATGCCACACTCGAGTCACAGCTAATACCTAGGTGCTGCTGTGATCCCAGGAATAGGAACATGGTTGCTTGCCAAAGTCAGAAGCACAGAGACCACAGGGATATGGAGTGAAGGGAGTGAATATTGCCGATACCAGTGTCCTCTGCTGAAACAAGCTTGACCGCATGTTCAGAACAAATTCCGATCTGCCCACTATTGAGGGAGATTGGGGGAATTATCCATCCATCATATCAAGCACAATAAAGAATGACAAACCCTCTCTTCCATGCTTATTTATAATCCTTTTGCAGGAGGTCTTACCCATTTGGTTTGTGAGTTCCTCTGCAAAAAAAAGGACATAACATTTTTTTAAAAAGCAGAAATTACTTCTCTGATTTGAATCATGCATTTTTAAATGTGTTTCAGGAACTTCCTGAGGATTTAAACCCAGGGATCCCAGGAGAAGGATCCGACAGAAGAGGAGACAGCCATTCCAATCCACACGCTCACTCCAGGAGACACCTCCCATACAGTTACCAGCCTGGAACTACTTCACCCATCACCCTTTCCTGATGTGACTGGGCAAGCTCTCCCCCAGCTCTCCTGAAGAAGGGCTTATGCCCGAAACGTCGATTCTCCTGTTCCCTGGATGCTGCCTGACCTGCTGCGCTTTTCCAACAACACAATTTCAAGCTCTCCCCCAGTCCCATTGCACATCGCTACTTTGATCAGCACTTGATTGGCTATGTTTCACATCACTCAGACCCCAGATGGCCTAACCTGAAAATATAGCAGAGCACCACGGATGCCGAAATATAAACAGGAATTGCTGGAGAAAGATAGCAGGTCTGGCAGTGTTTTTGGAGAGAAAGCAGAATTAACGTTTCAGGTCCAGTGACCCTCCTTCAGACCTGTCACCCTCCTTCTGTGCATTTCCAACCATTTTCAACAGAAAAAGACAGCAGCAGGAGTTTTAATTGAGTAAATGTGCAGTGTGGCAAAGATGGTTTAAAAATAATACTTAAAAAAGTACAACACTGCCCTGATTCTGGCACAATTAGATTTCTCCTGGGAGAGTTACATTAAAATTGACCAACTCCCCTCTGTCCAGTGCCCCCAGGACTGTTCTGTTCTCTATCATCTGTCTCACTTATTACAAGGCCAGGAAATCGACAGCAATGCTTTCAGAACATTCAGGAATGTTTGCTTACCATTTTCGGATTTCTTCGTATTATACTCTAAAATACAAAAACAGCACAAGTCACTAAAAGAAACAGATTCGATAAAAGCAAAGCCCACTGATCCTCATTCAAGTGCCTCTGATTTCGACAATGCAACATTTTCCGGACTGGCTCCTCTTGAACATCCTTCCCAGGTCTAACATTTGTTAGTCCCACTGACGAGCTCCGTCTAGCTCTGCCCCAACATCAAGATATAACTCCAGGTTGAAACCCCAGCGTCTGACTGAGACTGGGCACAATAGCAAGGAGGTGGTGTTGAACTTAGCACAGAAATAAGGCCAGCCTCAGCTGCAGTCCAGGACCTAGCTCTGAGCACCACACTTTAGGAAGGATATGAAGGCATTGCAAAAAACTGCAGAACAGGTTCAGAAGAGTGATCCCAAGTGTTCTTAGAGTCATCGAGGTGTACAGCATGAAAACAGACCGTTTGGTCCAACTCGTCAATGCCGGCCAGATATCCTAAATTAATCTAGTCCCATTTGCCAGCACTTGGCCCATATCCTTCTCAACCCTTCCTGTTCATATACTCATCCAGATGCCTTTTAAATGTTGTAATTGTACCAGCCTCCACCACTTCCTCTGGAAGCTCATTCCATACATGCATCATCCTCTGCGTGAAAAAGTTGCTCCTTAGATCCCTGTTAAAGTTTTCCCCTCTTACCCTAAACCTATGCCCTCTAGTTCTGGACTCCCCCACCCCAGGGAAAAGACCTTGTTTATTTACCTTATACATGCTCCTCCTGATTTTATAAACCTCTGCAATGTCACACCTCAGCCTCTGAAGTTCCAGGGAAAACAGCCCCAGCCTAATTCAGTCTCTCCATGTAGCTCAAATCCTCCAACCCTGGCAGCATCGTTGTAAATCTTTTCTGAGCCCTTTCAAGTTTCACAACACCCTTCCAACAGAAGGGAGACCAGAATTGCATGTGGTATTCCAAAAGTGGCCTAAGCAATGTCCTGTACTGCTGTAACATGACCTCCCAACTCCTCTACTTAATAGTCTGACCAATAAAAGTAAACATACCAAACACCTTCACTATCCTCTCGACCTGTGACTCTAATTTCAAGGGGCAAGATTAAGAGGGAGCAGAGTTAAAATAATTTGTCAAAGCTGCAGAAGTGACATGAAGGAACACCATTTTTATCCAGTGAGTGGTTAAGGTTTGGAATGCACTGAGATAACCGAGAAGGCAGGTTTAATTGAGGCTTAGAGGGGAAATCAGACACTTCTCTGAAGAGGGATAATGTGCAGGGTTACAGGGAGAAGGTAGGAGAATGGCAATAAGGCACCTGCTCCTTTGGACAGCAATCACAATGTGCCAAATGGCCCCTCCTGCACTGTTACAAGGTCTGTGATTCTGTGTCCCACTGTCCCAGCCAGGTAGTGGCATATGTGCACATGCGTGTGTGCATCAGCATCTGACCCACTGTCATCCAGCCCCTAAGGCAAGGGAGAGGAAAGGACAGTCTGTGACCCACTGTACCATCCAGTCTCAGAGGCCGGGGTGAAAGGACAACGTGTGGCCCACTGTCCCATCCAGTCCCAGAGGCCGGAGGGGAAAGGACAGTATCTGATCCACTGTTCCACGCAAGGTGGGGAAAAAGGACAGTTTCTGACCCATTGTCCCACCCAATCCTGCGAGGGTGTGGGTGAAGAGAGAGAATGACAGTGTCTGACCCACTGTCCCACTCAAATCCCAGTGGGCGGGTCAGTTTGGGGGTTGGTGGTGAGTATGAGGGGTGGGAGCTAAGAGAGTGACATAGCCTGGCTCCCCAAGATTGTTAACAGCAATATAAAGTGTAAGTCTTTGTTTCCTTCTCACCGTTTACTGATGGCCGTGCGGTTAGTTCTGGAAGAGAGGAGAGAGAGAGAGAGTCATCAATATTGGTGAGTGTGGATTATCAATCAGGTGATAGATATTCAACATCAACATATCGTTGACACATTGTCCCAGTCTCCCCTTCAAACACCTCAGGCTGTACAAAGAGGTGGGGGCTGATTTGTAGGTGGGGGAAATAACAGGGAGTTATTTGGGGGTGAGGAGGTTTGGGAAAAGTGTATGTATGGGTTAAAAGGCATGGCCTACAGAAGATCACAAAGCAGTAAACAGAAGGAGATTATTAAAGCTCTCTCTGTCTTCAAACTTAACCGGTCCTTCCCTTTCATTTTCTTTCACAAGCGATAGGCCTTGCTGCAGCATTATTGCCCACAACGAGGTTGTGTTGTGTTGTGTTATCCTGTTGAGCCACTGCAGTCCTTGGGGTCTGGGGACTCCCACAGTGCTGTTCAAGAGGGAGGTCCCAGATTTTGACCCAGTGACAACGAAGGAATGGCGAATCTTTCTGAGTCAGGGTGGTAAGTAGCTTGGAGGGTGGTGTTCCTTAGCATCCGCTATCCTCACCATTCACAATGGGGTTTGGGTTGGGCGGAGAAGGTACATAACAACAACATAACCCCATTCAAAATCAAAAATAATTGCCGATTAGGTACCCATGGTCACAATGTATAATTTCCTACCTCGGATGTAGTTCCGTTGTTTCCTGAAGAAAATAAAGAGGCCAGCGATGACCGCAAAGATGCCAAAGAAAATCAAGAGAAACATGTAAAGCCAAGTAGATGTCACGGGATAAAATTCATCTGGAGAAAGAAAGCGGAAAGAAATTATTGCAAATACATTTAACCAACAATAAGTCAGATGCTCTAATCCTGCCCTCATCTTTTATCCTACCCGCCAACCCCATCACCATTGAGTAAAGGGGTTTGCTGGAACAACTAATGGCCCTGAGTGTCTGTTCCTGACCCATAGTTGGGGTTCCTGCATTTACAAAGCACTTGTTTTGAAGTAAATTTTTCAGAGCAGAGATGATCAACCACCAAGAAATGTAAAGAGATTATAGGTCTGATGACCAAAAGCTTGTTCTGACAAAAAGGTATTGAGAAACAGCTTAAATTTAAAATAAAGGAATGTGAGGCAGAGGGCTAGTGATACTTAGAGAGGGAATTTCAGGGTACAAGCAGATGAAGGCACTTTCACAGGAGGGAGCAGGATGAAAATCGGGAGATGCACAACAGGCTAGAATCAGAGGAGAGCTAAGGGTTAGAGAAGGTGGAAAGGTTTACAGCACACAGGTCACTGAGATTGGAGGAAGGTCAGAGTGGGTCAAGGGGCAGTCAATGGCGATGAGTCACTGGAGAAGCATATTGTCAGGAAGGATTGTGGAGGCGCAGACAGGACATGGAGGAAATGAAGAAGTTATACACAGGTGAAAATGCAGAGCTTTCCATCATGAAAACCAGTCTTCCTTCCAATTAATTACGGGTGGCTCAGTGGCTAGCCTCACGTTTGATTTCAGCCTCGGGCAATTGTCTGTGTGGCGTTTGCACATTCTCTCAGTGTCCGTGTGGGCTTCCTCTGGAGGCTCCAGTTTCCTCCCACAGTCTAAAGATGTGCAGGTTAGGTGAATTGCCCATGTTAAATTGCTCATAAAATTCAGGGATGTGGAGGTTAGATTCATTAATCATGGGAAATGTAGTGTGATAGAGAAGGGAATTGGGTTTAGTTGGGATACTCTTCGGAGGGTCGACATGGACTTGTTGGGTCAAATGGCCTGTTTCCGCACTGTAGAGATTCTATGGTGACTCCATCTATACTTCCAGCTGCCTTGGCAAAGCAGCCAACACCTAAGACCAATTCCTGCCCTGTTATACTGAGTTCCATCAGGCAGAAGACACAGAATTTTGAAAACATGCACCAACAGATCCAAGAACGCCTTCTTCCCTGCTGTTATCAGACTTACGAACAAATCTCTCACATTAGAGTTGATCTTTCTATGCACCTTCTCTATTGCTGGAATACAATATTCCATATTCTGTTTTATTACCCTGATGTACTTATGTAAGGTAGGATTTGCCTGGTTAGCTTGTAAAACAATAATTTTCACTGTATTTCAGCATGTGTAACAATAATAAATAAAATCGAAGTTCACAGTGATTAGAAAAAAAACAAAAGTTTCGTTATCCCACTCGTTTGTTTTAAGGACAGCAAATGTTTTGTAGATTAGCACATCGCAATGGGATGTTGGCTGGAGGTGATGCCAATGATAGTGTACATGGTCATACAAGCAGACATACAGAGAGACAAAGCTCACTTACCTGGGACATAGAACGTTACACTGACTGTCTTGTTCAGTATGTCGCTTTGTAGCAGACAGCTAAAGGTGTTCCCAGAATCACTGGTCACATCAATGTTGTTCTTCACGGTGACTAAGCTGTTCTCCTCTGTTCCTGGCTGTTCCTGCTGCATCAGGATATCACCTTTCTCGTTGCTCCACTGCACTATGGGTGAGGGAAACCAGTTCGCGGACTTGCACTGCAGCTGGATTCCGCTCCCCGTGTACTTGTTCAAATTGATTGTAGGCCATTCTCCAAAACCTGCCAAAGCAATTAGACTCAGTTCTTTTCAAACAAAAAAATGAGGCTACAGGATAGAGGATCTCAGAAAGAGTCAGCCCCACCTTAGGATAGGTGGCACCCTCCCTCTTTGAGTCAGAATTTCATGGGTTCAGATCCCATCCGGTGATTTGTCACAATGGTGCAGGGTATTAGTGAGACCAGCGTATGGTGTTCAGTTTTGGTTCCATGCATGAAAGTGGATATACTTGCATAGGTCGGGGAAAGGTGCACTGAGCTGATTCCCAAAATGAGATACTAGTTTGCAAGGAGAGGTTGAGTTGGCTGGGTCTGTTATTCCTTGCAATTGAGAAAAAAATTAGTGGCGATCTCAACTTTTAAATGCAAAAGAACATCCCGTCAACACCGTCTCTATCAAATACTCCCAGGACAGGGACAGCACGGGTGAATACAGTGAGGTTTGGGGTGGGGGGAGATGTAACGACTTCCCTACTTTTCAAACCTCAAAGTTCTCCTGACACTACGCCCATCAAACACTTCTAGAACAGGGACAAGAAAGAGTTAAAATGCAGAATAAAACCTCCCTGTATTCCTTCAGAGGATCCAAATATGAATAACAGTGAAGCAGGGGCAAACAGTGATATCATCGAAACACTGGATTTGAGGTGGCTTGACATGAACAGATGCTGAATGGGTAGTCCCAGACCCAGCTCATCCCGTTAATAGGGGAATCCAGAACCTGGGTACAGTTTACAACAAAGCAGCCTCCTATTTACAGCAGAGAAGAGTAATTTGTTCTCTCAGAAGCTCATTATCCTTTTAAATTTGCCTCTCCAGCAATCAGTGCAGGCTGGTACGTTGAACTTTCATATCCGAAACAGTAACAGATTAATACTGGAAAGACTCAGTAGCAATCGTGGAGTGTGAAACCAAGTTAATATTTTGAGTTCAATGATTGTTCGGCGACTTCAGCTTCCAGTTGGAAGCAGGTGGGGCATGCAGCCTCAACTTCAGATACAAGCCTTATGTTCACGTACCCAAAGACACCAGGGTGGGGGGAGGGAGGTTGGAAGCTGAAAGAAACCAAGAATAATGGATTACCCTTCACTTAGATGAACACAGCCTCCTGCAATGCTCAATAGCATCCAAGCCAAAGCAGCCCAATTACTTGACACCCCATCCAGCCTCTTCAACAAGCACTTCCTCCTTCACTGATGCACAGCAGCAGCAGTACATATCATCTCCAAGAATGCACTGTGTAATTCAAGGCTCTTCCAACAGCACCGTCCAAACCCCTGGCCTCTAAATCCTGGAAGGACAGGGGCAGCAGATGAATGGGAACAACACTATCTGCAAGCTCCCCTCCAAGATATACCATCCTGACTTGGAAATATATCACCACATCTTGACTGTCACTGGGTCAAATTTCTGAAGCTTCCGCGCCCACCCTCTCCTCCCCCTCCCCCCCAATCCCCTCCCCCAACCCCGACTTTAATGTGGGTTTCCCTACATCTGAAGGCCCAGAGTGGTTCAGGAAGGCAACTCACCAACCACCTTCTTCTGGGGATGGCTTGCCCAACCGGTGATGCCCACTCCCTGTAAAACATTCAAAACTCTGAAAATAGGGGAAGGAGTACATCATGTGACCCTTTGAGCCTATTCAATGATTCTATATGATCATGGCTAATTATCCATCTCAGTTCCCTGTTCCTGCTTTTCTCTCCCATATCCTTAGGTCCCTGTAGCCTGAAGAACAAGATCTAACTCCTGCTCGAAAACACACAATGTTTTGGCCTCAACCGTTTTCCATGGTAGAGCATTCCACAGGCTCACCACTCTTAGGGTGAAGAAATTTATCTCGATCTCAGTCCTAAAAAGCTTACTTCATGCCTTTAGACTGTGACCGCTGGTTCTGGACTCCCTGGTTATCGGGAATATCCTTCCTGTGTTGGCCCTGGCCTGTCCTGTTAAAATTCCACAGCCCAACCAACCCACTCTGCCCAATCCCAGCATTTCGCATGGCTAATCCATCTAGCCTGCACATTCCTGGACACTACAGGCAGTCTAGTATGGCCAATCCATCTAAGCTGCACATGTTCCGACAGTGGGATAAACTGGAGCACCCACAGGAAACCCATGCAAATACAGGGAGAATGTGCAATTTCCATACAGACAGTTGCCCGAGGTGAGATCGAACTCAGGTCTCTTGTGCTGTGAGGTAGCAGTGCTAACCACTGAGCCACTCTCCCCTGTCAGATTGGCTCAGTTGGCCAAACACTGGGAGATTTTCAGCTTCCAACCCAGTCTCTTTGGGCACATGGACATAAGGCTTGTACCTTGAGTTGAGGCTGCTTGCTCCGACTGGAGGCTGGAGTTTCTGAAGAGTCATTGAACTCAAAACATTAATTCAGTTTCACACTCGGCTATTGCTAGTGAGACTTTCCAGTAAATTTTCCTTCTTTGTTTCGGATTTGAAAATTCAATGTGCCAACCTGCATTGATCACTGGATTCGAAACAAATGCCAGGAAAGTACTTACTTGCCACATTCAGGATGATATTTGCATCTTTGAATCCACGGGCTTCCGATTCCACAAAACACTTGTATATCCCACTGTCCGGCAACACGACTTGCTTGAGTTTCAGGGAAACATTGCCGCTCTGGAATTCACTGGCAAACAGTTGGGTCCTGTCCTTGTAGTCAGCAGACTGCTCAGTGATCTCATCCTGCTCGAATCTGTAGAGATGCACCAGCTCTTTGCCTTTGGTCCAGCGGATTTCCAAACCCTTGAGGGGCAATGAAGGGGCCAGCTGGCATTCCAATACAACTGTGTCACCAACCTCAGCCACAACTGGACGCTGGGAGCAGGAGAGTTGGAAGTCCTCTGGGAAAGGAAGGATGTTTCAGTGAATGCTGAGAGAAGAGATGGAGGAGTTAGGAGGAACAGCAATCAGTGGACGGAATAAAGCAGCTTCTTCAGGAGTCAAGGGATTTTCAAGAAATAAAGTACACGATATTGATTTACAAATGTGACATTCAAGAGAGATTTGCCACATTAGTAAGGGATGATGGTCTTCATTTCAGCAGAGAGACTGGAGTGGTTGGGATCTAGCTCTGTACGGTAAAGAAGGCAAAGGGGAGATATGATAGAAACAAGTGCTTTGAGAAAGTCAATAAGGAAAAACTGTATGCACTAGCAGAGTGAGACTTGAACTCACAACTGCCCCAGGTTGAAGAGAATTGACAAGTCAGTCAGAGAGCAGTTGGCAATATAAGAATAGGATTAAGCCATTCAGCCCATCGAATCTGCTCTACCATTTAATACAATGGCTGATCGAATTACCATCCCACCCTTTACACCATTAGTAATCAGCAATTTATCAATCTCAACCTTAAAGGTATCCAAAGACTGAGCTCCCACAGCCTTCCATGGTAGAGAACTCCAGAGATTCGCCACCAAGTTAAAACAAAATTCTCATTTCAGTCCCAAAATGCATTTAAAAACAAAACAGTGCCACATGGTTCTCAACTCCTCGACTTGGGTAAACATCTTACCGACATCTTGGCTGTCCGTCACTAATTATAAGTTTCAACCTCTCATTCTTGGAACATGAAAATAATTTTCTTTAAATGCAAGGACAATGGGTTTTGATACCTGTAATGCACTATTACCAGCTCCAGCTCTCTCCTTAGTGACACTCAATGATTAAGCCGGCCTATTTCTAACCTGTGTATAAAGTTGAACCCAGGAGTTGAGCTTCTGGCAGCACATTAATATCTTTACTAGGTTCAGCAATTCTTACCTTTGTAACACTGTTCAATTTCACCCTCAAATCAGCCTGGCACTGCTGAAACCTTCTTCCATTAGCTTTTCAACTCAATTACTTTGACACATTTGGCTGGTCTCTTCTGTAAAATGGTGGCTATCTGAAGTTCTGGTGCCTGCATCGGACCCTCACGCTGCCTGCGTCTGACCCTCACGCACTTTCTGCTCTTCTGTCACCCCATAGTGTTCAATGACCCACAGTGAGTGACTCCTGTTTCAGTGACACATCAATCTCAAAACTCCCATTTGTGTGTTCAAATTCCACCACATCTTTCAGTTCCTACAATCCTCCAAAGATCTCTGCATTCATCTGACTTCCTGTGAATTCCCAGTTAGAATCATTCCACCATCAGTGCCCATACTCTCCACTACCTCAGTCCCCAAGCTGTGGAATTCTTTAAAAAAAATCTTTGCTTGGGCTACCTCACTTTCCTCTGTTAAGACACACCTTTGTATTTACCTCTGCAATCAAGCTTTTGGTCATCTGATTTAATCTCCCTACGGAGCCTGGTGACATTCTGCAATTTATAATACCCCAAAGCACTATGGGATTCTTTAATATGTTAAAGGTACAATCAGTGCAGGCCTAGCCAGCAATATCAACAATTTATCATAAGACTGAAAGACCTCTCGTGGAAGTAGATTCACTACAAGAGTCAAGGGGATTAGGATAAAGAGATGATTGTACAAATTACAAAAATGCAAAGCAATGAATTTGCAGGGCTCTTGAGAAAGAGGTGGGGTGAGGGTGAGTTTGGGATGAACATTATCAACAAAGGAACAGATGGAAGAGAAAAAGATGGTTTTAACTTTCAACAACGCACATTGACGTAAGCTGCAAGACCTCGACAAGTTGATCACGGGAACAAACATTGGTTAGAAAGTTACACAGATTCCTAATGGCACAAAAAGGTGGTTGTTCAGCCCACTGACTCAGTGCTGGCTCTCTGCCGGGCAGCTGCTGTCAGGCCATGTGGCTGTGCTTCCATAATTGACATAGACCTACTCAATTTAACTCAATTCCCCCATCACAATCCTCCAGCACCTATCATCAGGAAGTGAGTTGTTGAGGTAGTTCAGCCGTGAGGTCTCTCACCTGCCAGCGTTGAGGAAATCCAGAGGAGGAAAAACAGGAGCAGGGCATGGGGCCCTATCCATCCGAACATTCTCAGCAAATCTCTGAACCCTGAAATACAACCAACTTCGTTAGGGGCTAAAATGACATTCCCATTTCTCCAATTCAGAGACTTATTAAAAAACTACACAGCACAGAGACATGCCATTCAACCCACTAAGTCTGTGCTGCACAAAAACCTCCTCCTATTCTGTTTTCTCTCTTATTCATTTCTCCCTCATGCATTTAACCGCATTCATTTTAAATGTATATTATTCACATTAACTACAAGCTGAAGGAGCAAGTTCCACATTCTCACTGGATAAAAGAGGTTCCTCATGAAATCCAGATCATAAATCTGAGGAAGAGTCACTTGACCTGAAACACTAACTGATTTCTCTCCAAAGATACTGCCAGACTCACTGAGCTTATCCAGCAATTTCTGGTCATGTTTCAGATTGATTAGTGACTGTTTGCACACTCTTAGAATGCAAGCATTTTTAAACACTTGATGATATATTACCATCACTGGCTAGGTTTACTGACCATCCTCTCTTGCTCTTGAGATGGTGGACGTGAGCTGCAACCTTGAAGCACTGTAGTCCTTGCAGTACGTACACAGTGCTGTGAGGAAGGAAGAAAGAAGTAGGACTTTGTCTCAGTGACACTATCAGGAATGACAAATCAGGATGGTGAATGGTTTTGATGGAAACTTGCAGATGGAGGAGTTCCATCTGCTGGTCTTGACATTCTAGATGGGAGAAGTCACACATTGGAAGGTGCTGTCAAAGGAATGCTGGAGAGCATCTTGTTTCTGTGACAATTGGAAATCAGACACTCTATTCACTCCTTTCTGTAAGGGGACTTCATGCTTACACCATCCAGTCCTCAGATTTTAGTTGTTGCTTTCAGCAATTCTCAGGGACAGAATCAGATTGCACTTAGAGAGAGCTAGATTAATCGATAACAGGAAACATCCTCTCACATTTACCCTGTCCAACAGCCCTCAATTTTTTTTTTTTAAGTTTCAACTCTTTATTTAAACTCCAATGGAGACAAGTTTGTGTCCAACCTCTCCTCATTAAATTACATACCATTCTAGGTATTAGTCCAGCAAACCTCCTCTGAATTGCCTCCAATGCATTTACATCCTTCCTGAACAAATATTGCGCAGAGTACTCCATTGCAGCCTCATCAGGATCTTGTAAAACTTAAGTATAATCTCCCAAACTTGGTATTCAGTTCCCCTCACAATAACATGATAACATTCTATTAGCTTTCCTAATTACTTGTAGCTGCTTAGTAAATGTTAGTGATTCATCCATGAAGATTGACAGATCCCTCTGCATCTCACAGCTCTGCACTGTCTCACCATTTAAACAGAGCATTTTTAAAAAAAAATCTCTTTCAGCAAAAATTGACAATTTCATATTCTCCCATATTCTACACCATTTAACACGTTTGCATACTCAACTTTTTTTTGTAACCTGTGTCCTCTACACAGCTTACTTTCTGACTTATTCTCATGTTGTCAGCAAATTTGGCACTATATACTCCATCCTTCATTTACGTCGTTTATTTTAGTTGTAAAAAGTTTCAGTTCCAGCACACCCTGTGGGACACCACTTGGTACATTTAACCAACCCCAAAAAACCCATTCATACCTACTTCCTGCTTTCTGTTAGCTAGCTTTATTTAAATCATTGCCAATATTCATGTGCTTTTACTTTCCACAATAACATTTGATGTGGCATCTCATGAAATTATTTCTGGATATCTAAACACAGGCCCTCCATCCATCAGTTGTCTTTATCCACAGCACATACAGCCTCCTCAAAAAGAACTTGCTATTTACCTTTTGAGTCTGTTTTTGTATACTCTGACCAAACCTGCCTTTGCACAACTATATATATATTTTTTAAAAAAGTAAGTTTTATATTATCTTTAGCATTTTTAGTTAACCTCCAATTATAGATGGGACAGAAAAACAACGATCCTATAAACGGATGCAAAAAAAAAAGAAACCACCTCTCTCTTCAAACATTGAGCCACTGGGCACTGTGGTTCAGTGGTTAGCACTACTGCCTCAGAGCATCAGGAACCCGGGTTCAATCACTACCTCGGGCAATTTGATTCCTCCCACGATCCAAAGATGTGTAAGTTAGGTGAACTGGCCATGTTAAATTGCACACACTGTTAGGTGCGTTAATCAGGCGTAAATGTTGGGGAATGGGTCTTGGTGGGTTACTCTTCGGAGAGTCAGTGTGGACTTGTTGGGCCAACAGCCTGTCTTCATGCTGTCAGGAATCGAATCAATAAGTTAAGTTTTAGGGAACATCTGACACCATAAGACATAGGAGCAGAAATAGACCATTCGGCCTATCGAGTGTACTCCGCAGAGTTGAGAGTTTGGGGATGGCAAGTTAGGAATTTCTGGGTTCTGGGTACAAGAGAGCAGGATTGGAGAGGCACAGAAGCGTTAGGAGACTGGCAGAGATGTCAGTCGGGACAGAGGTGGAAGAGTTTTAGCCGAGTACAGGTTTGAGGGTGGAATGGGAAGATGAGCGAGGAGTAGGACTCACCAGGGTGCAATTGTTCTCACCAGTCGACGAGATATGATCAGCAAAGAGTGGGAAATGACATTGCTGGCTGTAACCTTGGGTGCGAAACAGGGAACAGGTAACTCCGAGGTTAGAATGTGTCCACTTGGAAAACTGACACATTTCCGTCCAGTTTCACCAAGAATAAGGTTCGCAATACCACCCTGAACCAGACATGAGCCACCCAAGGACCACACCAGCCCTTAACATTGTGGGGACGTCGAATTAAAAAAAAACCTGAATTAAAGACACCGAATGGTACACAACCCCGACACTGCCGTGTGAACCCACCGATCGTTTTTACAAAATCTCTAGCATTTAACATCTTCAAAAAACTGTTTCAAACTTACCCCGATTGCTTTTCTGACTAAAACATCTTTACTCCTTTTTTAAATTAAAAACTGTGTTCCGCCGATTGTAAGCCTTTGGGTAAAGTTCATAACAACGCCCGAATTGAATGCAAGTTTCGCTTTCATCTTCCGCATCGGCCAACTCTCACTGCTGTTCTCTCCGCCCAACAGCAGATGGCACTTTAGAGGGAATGTTTCGGGAGTAGACCTGATGTGGGACTGGATCCAGAGTGAAAGAGGAAGGTGTGAATGTAAAACTCTTGAGTTTTGAACGTCAGATTTGAGCTTATGCGGAGAGAATGATCCTTTCCTCTGCAATCCAATAAGAATTAGCGCGGTGTCTTTATGGGAGTTACGTTATTAGATAGGGCTCATTGGAATGGTCAAGTATAGGAAAGTCATTTGAGAGTCACCATGAAGCATGATGTTGCAGTGACATGTTGCAGTGGCTATACAAGAGTGGTCTTGTAGGAGTCAGTCACCTTATAGATGTTGGAGAGGCGGTGTTAGACTGGGGTGTACAAAGTTAAAAATCACACAACACCAGGTTATTGTCCAACAGGTTTATTTGGAAGCTCTAGCTTTTGGAGCATCGCTTCATCAGGTGGTTATGGAGTGTCATTGTATACTATAATATGGGCTGTAATCTAGTGCTGTGTGATTTTTAACGTTGTACCTTAGAACTGTGCCTGTATCTTCAGAATGACCTTAAAGCAATGTGTGTAATAAAGGGTGACCTTATAGGATGGTATTGTAGGTCATCTTCTAGGAATGAGCTTATAGAAGTGGCTTTAAGTGAGTGACATTATAGAAGTAATGATGAAGTCACCACAGTCTTACTGTCTCATTAGAGAGACAGAGAGAGATACAACTGCTGGTGGTTTAACCTGAGAATCACCATGCCTGACGACAGAGCAGCGATCTTAAAGCTAGTGCTTCCAAATAAAGCTGGCATTGTGCGATTTTTAACAAGGTTAAGAAAGAAAGTCATAGAGATGTACACCATGGAAACAGACCCTTTGGTCCAACTCATCCATGCCGACCAGATATTCTAAACTAATCTAGTCCAATTTGCCAGCTCTTGGCCCATATCCCTGTAAAGTCTTCCTACTTATATACTCATCCAGGTGACTTTTAAATGTACTTTGTGGTGACTTTAGCTCATGCTGTTGTTATCAGTCTGCATTGATCCCCAAAAACATGTGGTATCCACAGGAATTATCTAATATGAGTGAATTTATAAGAATGGGCTTATAAGTGAAACCCTCTTACAAATTATCTGAGACGAGTGGGCCATTAAGAATGGGCTTCTAGAAAATATCAGTGTGTTGTAGGAAGACTGATAATGATTGGTCTGTAGGAGTGAGTGATTTACAGTTAGCTCTCATGTTCTTATTTTGTTTAATTGGCCCTAGAATGTGGGTGTTGCTGGCTTGGCCAGCATTTATTGCCAATCCCCAATTACCCTGGAGAACAACCACATACATTCGGGTGACCATCTTCCAAGGTGGATTTTGGGACAGGCAACAATGAAAAGTGGCTGAGCAGAAACTGATAGCTAAATTTGGTAGCCATGGGGATGGCCTCAATCAAGACCTTGGGTTCATATCACACTACAGGTGGCCCCCATTGCACTATACAGTACACACACACACCCCTCTCATGCACTCACACATACACTCCCACACACACTCTCTCACAGACTTAACCACCCTTACATTCACACTCACACATATATACAGACCTTCTCACAGACATTTGTAAACCCACCACCATGCCCCACCTCAACATGTAAGTTTGTGGGGTAAATTTGTACTTGCAGAATTACATTTTATTTTGCTCAAAAACTGCATGAATCCATGTAAGATTCTGTAAATCTGTTTTTTAGATTAGAATCAGTCTGACAATTATGGCACTGACAGTCTCATAGGGAGTGACCACCTTCAATACTTTACCTGGTCTGACATGACACCAATTATAGTCATAGAGGTGTACAGCATGAAAACAGACCTTTCCATCCAACCCATTCATGCCGACCAGCTATCCCAACCCAATCTAGTCCCACCTGACAGAACCTGGCCAATATCAAACATGAAGTCATGAAAGATAAATTATATTTGACAAACCTGTGGAATTTTCAGTGGATATGACTTGTAGCATAGATAAAGAAGAACCAATGGATTTTCAGAAGATTTTTGATAAGGTTCCACACAACAGGCCAGTAAGTAACATCAGAGTGCATGGGATTGAAGCGATTATACCAGTACAGATTGAGAATTGGTTAACAGACAGAGAGTAGGTATGAACACATTATTTTCAAGTTGGTAGGCTGTGATCATTGGAATACCACAAAGATGTTGTGAGCAAATCATTTGGATAACTTAATGCAGAGGCCAGTTTCAGTATTTCCAGATTTACTAATGATGCAGAATTAGGTTGGAGTACAAGTTGTGAGGAAGATGCCAAAGGCAAGAAGGGCACTTGAGCAGGCTAAGTCCACACATGGCGGACGAAAAATAAAGTAAGTGTAATGGCATTCATTTTGGTAGAAAACACAAAAAAAATTCTTAAATGGTGAGAGGTTGGCAAATGCTAATTGTTAAAGTGCACTTGAGAATGTAACTTTTAAAAAAGGTTTTGTGATTTACATATGAAAGAACTGAAACCAACATGGTCATTCTAAAAGATGAGAGACTTAACAAACAATCCGGCTCTTTGTCAATACATAATTTCAATTACATCACACTGTAAACGTTTGCTATAAATTCTGTGTCTTACAATCTTATTCTCCACAATCACCTGATGAAGGAGCAGCGCTCCGAAAGCTAGTGCTTCCAAATAAACCTGTTGGACTATAACCTGGTGTTGTGTGATTTTTAACTTTATAACCCTGGAGAAAGTAGTGAATTGTTATCCTGGTGTGCTGCAGTCCATGGGGTGTAAGGGACAGCCACAGTGCCATTAGGGAGGGAGTTCCAGCATCTAGTAACAGTGAAGGATACATTGTTACAATGAAAGGCCACTCACCCATCAGGCACTGATCATTGAAAGAGTTCAGTTGTTACTTGCTTCTCCTCATTGGCTACGATGTATTGGGATCCAGAAACAATGAGAGTGCAAAGTAAACTGTAAGATGGACACACTGTCCATTCTTTCTCAGAGCTTTCCAGCACAAACCTACACTTTCATTGAGACCCCTGACTTTCAATGTGTAATAATTCCCTCCTCCTTCACAGACTCTGCTCATCTGATGCTAAAATCCTTATCTGCACCTTTTATTCCAGATGTGATCAGTCCCCTGCTGTCTTCATCAGCTTCCTGCATTCCATCGACTTCATCCAAATTTCTTCTGCCCATTGCACCAAACCCTGTTCAACTATCACACCACAATGACTCTTAAATTCTCATCCTTTTTTTCAAATCTCCCAATTTCCAAAACGTCTTCCAGCCCTACTTCCTTGGCCTCTTCAGGATCCCTGATTTTGATCACTCCGCCAGTTTGACAAATTTCAGTTTTCTTTGGGAATGTAACTGGCTCAGTGAGAACCGTAGTTCAAAGGCTTTGACAAGGTGCTACCAAAAAATGACCACACAAAGTGAGGAGATATATTCCTAATCAATCTGTTTGGAGATGCTATCACATCTCTGGAGCAGGTAGGAATGAACCCAGGCCTCCAGTCTCAGAGATAGGGACACTATTATTGTGTTACAAAAGACTTAATATAAAATGAAAGCTGATCAAAATTGTTTTATGTGTCTTGTGCCACGTTTTGTTTGATAAAGAATACAGGAGGCCTTCCATTGTTACAGAGTTTTTGAAGCATATTCACTATTGCGATGTAGGAGATATGACAATCAATTTCCGCACAGCAATCTCCCACAACCAACAATGTGATTATGACCAGATTGTCTGTTTTTTATGATCTTCAGTACTGATCAGGATGCTGTGGAGAACTTTCCTGTGAAACAGTACTGTGGGTTATATATACTCACCCAAGCAGTTTTAAGTTAAAGTGGCCATAGATTTAATAGAGATGACTGGTGATGGTTTGATCTCAGGGTCACCACCAGGCAAGGATAGGAGTTGAGAAGGTCCTTCATTGTAACCTCAGCCAGCACAGGTATTAAATCCATGTTGTTGGTCCCTTTGCATCGCAAATCAGCCTTTCAGTCAAATGGGGACTTCACTTTAATGTCTTATCTGGAAGATGGCACTTCTGACAGTTTGGCTTCCTTCAGCACTGGCCTACTGTCAGCCTGGACTCATGTGCTCAACTTTTGACCCCACAACATCAGTAGCACAGGTTCAGGGATGGGGTGGAGCTGCTACCACTGATCCACAGTGAACTAAGCTGGCAAAAACTGTAAAATGCTTCAGTTTGTTTTAAAGTGTTGACGGAGCCACAGTGGGAGACTGGTGAGCAAGATTAGATCTCATGGAATACAGGAAGAACTAGCCATTTGTATACAGAACTGGCTCAAAGGTAGAAGACAGAGGGTGGTGGTGGAGGGTGGTTTTTCAAACTGGAGGCGTGTGAGCAGTGGAGTGCCACAAGCACTGGTGGTGGGTCCACTGCTTTTCATCATTTATATAAATGATTTGGATGTGAGCATAAGAGGTATAGTTAGTAAATTTGCAGATGACACCAAAATTGGAGGTGTAGTGGACAGTGAAGAAGGTTACCTCAGATTAAAAGTGATCTGGACCAGATTGGGCCAATGGGCTGAGGAGTGGCCAGTGGAGTTTAATTTAGATAAATGCGAGGTGTTGCATTTTGGCAAAGCAAATCTTAGCAGGACTTATACACTTAATGATAAGGTCCTAGGGAGTGTTGCTGAACAAAGAGACCTTGGAATGCAGATTCTTAGCTTCTTGAAAATAGAGTCACAGGTAGATAGGATGGTAAAGAAGGCATTTAGTATGCTTTCCTTTCTTGGTCAGAGTATTGAGAACAGGACATTGGGAGGTCATGTTGTGGCTGGACAGGACATTGGTTAGGCCACTGTTGGAATATTGCGTGCAATTCTGGTCTCCCTCCTGTCGGAAAGTTGTTGTGAAACTTAAAAGGGTTCAGAAAATATTTGCAAGAATGTTGCCAATGTTGGAGGCTTTGAGCTGTAGGGAGAGTTTGAATAGGCTGCGGCTGTTTTCCCTGGAGCGTCGGAGGCTGAGGGGTGTCCTTATAGAGGTTTATAAAATCATGAGGGGATGGATAGGATAAATAGACAAGTTTTTTTTTTACCTGGGGTGAGGGAGTCCAGAACTGGAGGGCACAGGTTTAGGGTGAGAGGAGAAAGATATAAAAGAGACCTAAGGGGCAACTTTTTCATGCAGAGGGTGGTATGTGTATGGAATGAGCTGCCAGAGGAGGTGGTGGAGGCTGAAACAATTCCTACATTTAAGAGGCATCTGGATGGGTATCTGATTAGGAAGGATTCAGATGGGACTAGATTGGGTTGGGATATCTAGGCAAAAGTGAGGACTACAGATACTGGAACTCAGAGTTTAGATTAGAGTGGTGCTGGAAAAGCACAGCAAGTCAGGGCAGCATCGGAGGGCCATGAAAATCAACGTTTCGTTTTGCCCGAAACGTCGATTTTCCTGCCCCTCTGATGCTGCCTGACTTGGGTTTGGATATCTGGTCGGCATGGACGAGTTGGACCGAAGGGCCTGTTTCCGTCCTGTACATCTCCATGACTCTCAATGCAAGGTATTGTTGGGTTCAAATTTGACACTGCGGAAGATCCCAATCAGCTTGGTTCAGAGCGCGTGTGTAAAGTAAATAACGAGTGACCGCTGTGTCGGTGCAGGCTGGGTGATTTCAAGCGGTCAGCTTTCCCCTCCAGGTGGATTGCGGGATAGGCGCCTTCCTGCTTGCTGGCCTGTAGGTGGTGCTGTTGGCCGGGCGAGCGGCTGGTAGTGGCGAGAAATCCCGGTATGCAACGGGTTAACCAGCAGTTCCTGACTCCGGTCTGCGAAAGAACACGACAGATGCATGCAGAGGCAGAACGAGGTGTTTGTGCGCTTGCGAGACAGAGGGGACTGCTGAGAAAGTGAAAGCAAACTAAATTACAACCGTCTGACACTGAAGGGTAGAGCTGTGAAGGCCGACCCCCCCCGTCCCCCCAGTCCCCCAAAACCACACACGCCCACCCCCCCCACCCCCGAGGGACAGAGCGCGGTCTGAGTCCAGGAAACTTGGGGCACTAGCCGGCGGCTGTCACCATCTGACCTGACAGGAGGGATACAATGGAGCTCTAGCACCAGACAAGCAGCTGTACCCCTGGACACTGTGTCCCACCTCTGCTGGTCCTCTGCAGCCACCAGCACCCCCATTCTAACCTGGCCTAAGGATGGGGACACAGAGTGGCATCCCAGCTTAACCCCGGTTACAATGCCAGCTCCTGCTGTTGGCGGGTTTCTGCTGCCGTGGGGAACCAGGCTGTGAGCACAGGAGTCGGTGACAAAATGAAGGCTGGACTTATGGTTTTCACACTGCTCCTAAACCCCGTCCTGACCACCCCAGCTCAGGTAAGTTCGAGCGTTTCGTTGCTACATTGCCGGGGGTCGGTTGGGCAGAGGGATGTGCTGAGTCGGTCGGGGTATTGAGAGCTTTTTGTTGTTCCCTGGAATGTGGGTAAGGCTGGAAATTTACTGCCAATCGCGAATTGCCCAAATCTTTGGGGAAGTGAGCAGGTAGCCGGGTTGTGGTGGGTATTGAGTCTCTCAGGTTTAAATGACAGCACCCCCCTCTCCAGAGGAGCATTTGTGAACCAGTTTGTGCTCACCGTGGTCATTTCGAGATCTGTCAGGCTTGGTTCAGTGAGTTAATCTGCCTCCTTCGAGTCGGGAGGTTGAGAGTTCGGGTCCTGCTCTAGCACACAGTGCCGCGATTGCCGATTGTGGGACGATTGGCTGCTGTTGTTCCTACATTACAAACGGGACAAAACTTCGAGGGTGCTCTTTTGGCTTAGAATAAGGAGGTTAAAGGAAGTGGGCTTAGACGTCGGGGGCTGGACCTAGGCATTATAGTTAGAGCAAGGCGATTCTGCACTCTGATGAAGTCATTTAGAGTCGAAATTTGAGCTTGTTTATTTCTCCATGGATGCCGCTTGATCTCCACCTTTTGTTTTCAGTCATCCTGGGCAGTTGTCTGGAAACATCTTCACACAAAAGGGAGCGGAGATCTGGATCTCTCTCCCACCAAGAGCTGTCAGGATTGCAATGATAGCAGAGGGGGCAAGGTTGATGTAGACAATGAATGGACGAGTAACAGGACTGGGGATGGGGTGCAAATTAAAATTTCAAATCTGGGATCAATATAACTTTGTTGGGTAAGGTTACTAAATAATATAGAACAAAGCTGTAAGGACGGGCTTAAAATTTGGTTCAGCCATCATTTAATTAAAGGACAGAACAGGTTCAAGAGGCTGGTCGTCTCCTGTTTTCAATGCTGCATGTTCCCCTTTTCTGAAATGTGCTGTAAATTCAAACCCACTGGTGAAATCAGTGCCCTGAGGAAAGACTGCAGCACCAGTCGTGTTGAAACAGTCACCAGCCTCGTGGGTCAGGGGGACATTGGGGTCTTGTTTTGGGACTGACTTTATTTCGGTAACTGGGCACAGAGAGATTAGGTTCGAGTCAGTTTTCTCTGGTGTTTGCCTACGTGCATTCTGGGGCTGTGGGAGAATGATGACTGAGACAGGAGGTTCAGTGTACGCTGGGGCAATGACAGTGATTGACTGCAATCCAAATCTCTCTCTCGTCTCTGAGTCAGAAGGTTGTGAGTTCAAGTCCCACTGCAGAACCTTTCAACGCTGCACTGTCAGCGGTGTTATCATTCAGATGAGATGCTAAACTGAGGTCTGTGCTGGGTTAATATAAATAACCCACTCTTCAGGAGATTCTGAGATCAGGAAAAGTGTAGAATAGAAACAAATTATTTATTGCTATTTATTGGGAACTGAATACCATTATTTTACAGTAAAATAGTTATCCCTCAATAGCGGGCTCCAGATTTCAGCTGGTGTGCGAAATCTTGCAGATAATGTGTCTTTTAATAGATTATTTTTAAAATCTGCAATCAATTCCTGAATGTGAATATGATTCTTGAATGAAAGATTGCTGCCATTCTTGCTAAACCTAGCATTTCCACACATCAGTGGACAGATGATGTTACCACTTGTGGGGGAAGCCAATATTCTGGATCCCAGTATACTGGCAGAGGGCAGCATGGTGGTCATGTAACTGGACACAAATCCAGACACCAGACTACTAATCAGCTAATAATGGGTTCAAATTCCACCAATGGAGATGATGGAATTTAAATGCAAATAATAAAACTTGAAATTCAAAGCTCAGTTCCATGATAGTGACCATGACAACAATCGCAAATAGTTGTAAATACTCACTTGGGTACAAGTGACTCCACAGCAATGTGGTCAACTCTTAAGTGCCCATGTTATCAGAATTAGGGTTATTAGAATGAGGTTTATTGTCACATGTACTCAAGTTACAAAAGAACAGGAGTACAGTGAAAAGTGTACAATGTCACCAACACATGGCATCATGTTCAGTACAAAGTACCTGGGTACAAATTTTAACTCCAAAGATAGAGAAAATAAAGAAAAAAAAAGTTACACGATGTTACAAAGGTAAGTTAGGGAAATATGAAATAAAGCAGAAGCTAAAACAAGACACTCTCTCTATAAGGGCTTCCACGAAGTCTGACCAAGCTCCAATGGTTTCCAACCAGTAGCCACTTCAGTCTGGGTTCATAGCCTCTGTCCCCACACCATTCCAGACCCACTGGCTGCTATCCCTGCTTTGTTCTGGACTGCTGGCCATCCCCAGTCTGCTCCAGGCCACTGACCATCCCCCCCCTCCTCTCCTAGCCTCTGGATGTCCCCGATTCACTCCCGTCTCATTGGCCACCTTCCCTGCTTCACTCTGGGTCACTGGCAGAAGAAGAAAAAGACAAAATGGAAAAACAATGTGAGAGAGGGGAAAAAAAGAAAAGAGGAAAAGAAAAGAAACTAGCAGAGCTGACAAGCTCTGACTGGAGTGTCCTCCTCTGCCACTCAGGTCAAGGTCCAGTAGGAATGGGCAATAAATGTTGGCCTTTTGAGTGATAGCAACATGACATAATGTTAAAAAAAGAATGGAATCCAGTAGAGAATTCAGGAGAAATTTCTTTACCCAGAGAGTAGCAAGAATGTGGAACTCATGACCACACATAATAGTTTGAGGCGAAAAGTAGAGATATGTTTAAAAGGAAGATGGATAAAAACATGAGTGAGAGAGGGACATTGGTACAGAAAGAGGCCATTGAACCTTTCAAACCTGCTGCACTATTCAATTTGAACATAGCTTATCTGTGAGTTAACTTGACATACCCACTTTTGCCTCTTCCTTAGTAACTTTGGATCCATTCAAATCAGCATCAGTCTCAGATTTAGCATTAACCATTGATTGAGCATCAATCACCATTTATGGAAGAGAGTTCCACACTTCTACTATTGTGATGAAAGATGTGTGGTTGAATTTTTATCATTTTTGTTTTTGTATTGAAGAATTTGGATTTCAAACTAGTGGCATAGGAGCTTTGGTTTATTTTGTAAAGGGGGGTTTAAACATTCATGAACCATTACTTAAAACCAATACATGTCTGATAGAAGGTTACTGCAAAGATCCCTGGAATGTTCATACAATAATGTATTCATAATATGGAGCTTTATTGCAGTGAAAGGAAAATTAAGCCTTTAGCTTTAGAAGAATCTATAATGACAAAGATTCTTTTTCAAACTTACTTCAAAAACTACATTATTTCAATTTGAGAGAGACATAAATTTGTTTTTATTCATTCATGGAATGTGGATGTTGCTGGCTGGGTGATCCTTTCTTGCCCATCTCTAGATGTCCCTGTGAAGGTGAGTTGCATTCTTGAACTGCTGCAATTTGATGCAAGTTGACCCACAGTGCCATTAGGGAGGAAATTTCAGAATTTGACCCCACTACTCTGAAGGAATAGCAATATAATTTCAAGTCAAGATGGTGAGTGTCTTGGAGAGGAGCTTGCAGATTGTGGTGCTCCCATTATCTGCTGCTCTTACCCTTCTAAATGGTAGTGGTCATGGGTTTGGAAGTCAGATGCAAGTGTTCTCTCATTTGAAAGAGATTGTTCAGAGTCATTAAAGGAATAACTTATGTTAAGGTAAAGGCTTTAGTCTGGGAAAACTTCCAGACCAGGAATGTTTGGTTAGGAACTAATATTGATTATTTAAAGCAAAAAAACTCTAACTTTTCAGTTGTATGAATATGTATGGAAAATAATTAACAGTCGACAGAATAGGAATTAGAAAGAAGCATTTAAGTCAAACATACAAAATTGTCCAACTGTTAATGGTCAAAACTTTAAGGAATGGAAGGATATGTTGATGAGTGACAGGAGGCATCTGCGAAGATAGATATTGGCTTGCATCAGTTGGGCCAAATGGCCTATTTCTGTGTTTCAAATTCTGTGAAATTATATGTGTTTATTAAATCTATCAGAACAAAGCTGTCTCAAGGAGGACAGAAGAAACTGACTGTAACTGCGCCTTCAAAATGCCCACCCCAATGGAGACAAGGTGGACAGGTGGCAAGACCTGGGCCAGGGGCTTTCACCTACAGGAGATGGCAAGCTCTGGGTCAAAGTGCAAGTGTTACTGTGGGGTCGACCCATGTGAATACAAGAATGAGCGTGGAGCAGCAAAGGCGAAGGTAGAAGTCTCAGATTTGACAACAGTAAGTTTCAGACCTTGGCCGGCACAGCCTTTGGTTCTATCTTCTGATGCCAGCTGCTGTGGTTAAAACTGAGAGAGGGTGAGAGAGAGGCAGCAATAACCAGTTGTGTCCAAAGCTCAGAGAAAGGCTCATTATCTGCTGAGGCTTGTTCGCCATCAGGCCAACTGGGACTAATAAGAAAATAATAGGTACAATAACTTTGTAAAGAGAAAAGATGTAAACAAATCTGCAATATTTGTAAAATTCAGTGAACGTGACAGAGGGGAAAATAAGGAAAACGAGATAGGGAAGGAGAACAGGAATACTGCAAGAACAAAGTGTAGGTTAATTGTAGAGGAGGGAAGTTGTGGTTAGTGTTGTCTCTGTTCTTCCCTCATTGCTTCTATCCTTGGCCCTCTGTCCCTCATTCCCTTTATCCTTCATTCCCCTCATGTTTCCTTCTCCATCTTTAGTTTTTTTGTATATTTACAAAATGTCATCCCTGTATGTAAGCATCTTTGGCTAGTCAAATATCTGTTTTCCATCTCTAAGTATCATCAAAAAGGTAATGATGAGTTTTCTTCTTGAATGACTGCTGACCTTAAAGTATGGGTAGACTCTGAATGGCAATATATTTCCAAGAGTGGGTGATATGTCGCTTGGAGAGGAACTGGCAGCTGGTGTTCCCATGTATCTGCTGCCATCATTCTTGTGTTTGGAAACTGGTGTTGAATGAGTTTTGCTGATTGGCTACAGTGCATCTTGTAAGTGGCACACACAAGTGCCACTGAGAATCAGTGGTGGAGGGACCTAATGTTGAACTGGTAAGTGATATGCCAATGAAACATTGTCCTGGATGGTGTCAAACATCTTGAGTTAATAGATGTTTCCTTGTGTGGAGCAATCATTTAGGCTGAGGAGTGGCAGATTTAAAACAGATGAGGAAGAATTACTTCTCTCAAAGGTCATTTAAGGTATGGAATTCACTACCCTAGAATGCTTTGGATGCCAAGACACTGAATAAATTTAAGTAGGAGATATACAGATTTTTCATTATTAATGGGTTAAAGGGCTATGGGAGCTTTCAGAAAAGTGCAGTTGAAGCTAAGATGAGATCTTCCATTATCATATTGAATGGTGGAATGGGCTTGATGGGCTGAATGGCCAATTCCCATTCCCAGTTCTTATGTATATTCACAATCAACGTAATCAAAGAGCCCTAGGCAAAAGTGACGACTGCAGATGCTGGAAACCAGAGTTTAGATCAGAGTGGTGCTGGAAAAGCACAGCAGGCAGCATCCAAGGAGCAGGAAAATCAACGTTTCAGGCAAAAGCCCTTCATCATGATTACAACGTAATCAAAGAGCCCTCCCACCCAGGTTATATTCTTTCCCGCTCTCTTCTGTTGGACAGAAGATATACAAATTTGCAGACACATATGAATAGATTAAAGAACAACTTTTTCCCAGCTGTTATCACACAGTTGAATGGACTTCTCAAATGTTAATGTTAATCTCTCCCCCTCTGCACTTCTCTGTGGCTGTAATTCTGTATTCTGCACTCTGTTCTGCTACCTTGGTGCACTTTGTATTGTAAGATTTACCTGTATACCCTGTAAAACAACACTTTTCACTGTATCTTCTTACATGTGACAGCAATAAGTCAATCAATCAAATCAATCAATTAATTAAGGTTCTTGAGTGTTGTTGGACCTGAAGTCATCCATCACACTGCCCACTTGTGGCTTGTATATTGTTGACATGCTTTGGGGAATCAGGAGATGAGTTATGCTTTTCATGATTTCTAGATTCTGAGCTGTTCTCCAAGCCACTGTATTTCTATGTTTGGTCCAATTCAGTATCTGATTAATGTTCGCCTCCAGCATATTGACAGTGATGGATTCAGTGATAATAATACCATTGAATGTTAAGGGGAGATGGTTCTCATTCTCACTTGCTGAGAGATGATCATTGCCTGGCAATTGCATGGTGCGAATTTTACTTCCTTACCCATCTCCCACAGCAAAATTGTTCTCATTGGAGAGCATGACCTTTAACCCATTATAGTGAGTGCAGGCTGGGGGTGCATGATCTTCATTTCTTGTTTGTTACAGATCCAGTCACTGGCTATTGACCTCCAGGAGATCTTTGACAATGAGGAGACCAAGAGACTAAACTCGTACTCGGCCAAACTCAACAGCCAACTGAGGAAACTGGAGAAGGTACAGGACAGTCATCCTCAGAGAAGGTGATAGTGATTAGCCTTTTTGAACCACTGCAGGCCCTTGTGCCGAGGTTCACCCACCCTGTTGTTAGGTTGGGAGCTCCATGGTTTTGGCCCAGTGACATTGATGAGAAACTAGGCTTGGGTAACTTGATCAGCTATTTCAAAAGCTGGTAAAGATTCCAACCACATTCTAGCTTTGGGCTGAAATTACGTATATATATAAAAAGCAAATAAGGTCTGCAGGTTTCCTTCCCTCAGAGAATAAGTTGAGATGGGATGAGATCAGCCATGATCATATTGAATGATGGAACAGGCTTGAGGGGCTGAATAGCCTACTCCTGCTCTGAGTTCTTCTGCCTGTTTCTGGGCTGTAACTTTCTATGTATCAATGTGATAGTTTGGGTGGGGTTCTTAGAAGAACAAAACTGACAACTTTTTTATCTGGGTCTAATATTCTCCAAGATTGTGTGCTGTTTATTAAATGGAAACGGATGTTTTGCACTCATGTCAGCATTTGTTTGTAACCAGAGGCTGGAACGTAATGTTCCCAGTGTCAACGCCCTTCTGAGAGAGACTTTTGAGACAATTGTTCAGCATCGTTCCATCTACCAGAACTTCTCCACCGCCATGAGGGATGTGAGGAAGGAGATTAGCAAACTCAACTTCCTACTGCGGAAGCAGCAGCCTCTCCCACTCGATAAAGGCACAAAGGTACCAGGAGTCACTGAACTGAGGTCAAAGATCAACCTTCTTCTGGGGTGGGGAGATCATTGCAGGACTGGTGGGGAACACTTGTTCCCTCTCATCTGTCACACAACAATATTTAAATCATGGAATCACACTGTGCAGCTCTGAGACTCCGTCTCTGCAGCTTGTGATGACAATGCACTCCATTTCTGATTTTCTAATGGAGCTGCTGTTGTCAGCTTTCTTGAATCACTGCAGTGCTTGGGGTTAGGGACACCTAGACAGTGCTGTTATGGAGGGGTGTTGACCCAGGGACAGTGAAAGAACAGTGATATTGTTTCCAAGTCAGGAAGGTGTGTGGCCTGGAAGGGATTTTTCAGACGAAGCAAAGCTGTTTGTCGGTTGTACAAGGTTTGGGGTGGTACGCTGGCTCAGTAGTTCGCACTGCTGTCTTGCAGTACCAGGGACATGGATTTGATTTCAGCCTTGGGCTACTGCATGTGGAGTTTGCACGTTCTCTTTGTGTCTGAGTTGGTTTCCTCCTGGTGCACCGGTTTCATACCACAGTCCAAAAATATTCAGGTTACATGGATTGAACATGCTAAATTGCCCCATTAGTGTCTAGGGATGTGCAGCTCAGGTGGATTTGATATGTTAAATTGCCCTGCAGTGTCCAGGGATGTGCAAGCTAAGTAGGCTAGCCAGGGAAATGTGGGATTATAGGAATAGGTTTGGCGAGGATTGGTCTGCATGGGATGCCCTTCAGAGAGTCAGCGCAGACTCAATGGGCCAAATGGCCTCTTTCTGCACTGTTGAGATTGTTTAATCTAGGTGACAGAGAATAAGATTTTAGGGAGGAGATGGAGGGGCAGCATATTTACACAGTGACTGCCGATTACCATAAATTCACTGTCTACTGTCACAAAGCTAGTCCATGTTTTTCTAAAAGCTGTTCCTTGGCGCAAGGATACTCTGTCCTTGATGTTTTTCAGAGAGGTAATAAACCAGGCTGGGCTCCGATCAGACTGGTTTGGTACAGAGATGAAAAGGATTTTGTTTATATGTCAACAGATGAGACTTCAGGCCAACATGGTCATGTTTTAGAAGTGACCTGTAGAATGAAAGGGGAGTGGGCAGTTCTCTAGCTGAGCAGTTTAGTTCAGTCCAGAACTGGTTGAGAGTTCACCGTGATCAGAGTGGAAATTCTCTCTTCTGTCCTTCTAACTTAAATCTGCCAGCATCTGATCCTTTTTGTATTGTGTTTTAAATGGAGTTTGCTTATTGGGACTGTTGTGTATATTCAGAACAGCATACTTAACACTAGTTTGGATAGACTGAGTTCTGTAGGCATTCTTCATTCTGTTCTTTGTGTTTCATTGTGTAATTTTGTGAATAATTTTTTTTTTGTCTGTTTTAAACCTGGTAGTCAACCTCGCTAACTTAATCCAGATCATTTTCACTGTACACTTACCGAAACAAATTGCAAAGTTATGGTCTGGGCTGCCTGCTTAAGAATGTTTTGAGTGGTCTGGCCTAGTCCATAACACTATGAAGGTCGTCAAAGTGGAAGTAACAAATAGCTTGAAGGTGAAGGTGGATGGGTATTTGAAAGAAATAAGCTCGCAGCGCTACAGGGAATGGAAGTGATGGGTTTACTCTTCAGAGACCTGGCATGGACCTGATGGCCTCTTTCTATGTAGTTATGACTCTAAAGGGTTTCCTCCATCCGTACAGTGCCCTTGCTCATCTTCATGGTGGATGTGGCAGATTAGAAGATGCTTTCGGTAGCCTTGATGGGTTTGTCAGAGTGCATCTTGCATATAGCACACACTGCTGCCACTGTGCATCACTGGCAGGGAGAGTAAACATTGACAGTGTCATGGGATGCTGACCAAGTGTGACATCAAACATCTTAAGGGAAAATCATCACTCCCATTGGCACCACGACATTTTTAACAAGTAAAAGTTAATAAAATTGCCTGGAACGTTTAGAGAAATTTCTCCTCTGCGAGTTTTGCAGGTGTCCCTGGAAGTGTTGTGGTTCTGCAGACCATGGGAATGGTCTGCACTATCAAAGCCCCTCTTGATTCTGAATACCTCTGGTAAATCACACATTAAGTAGCTCTGCTTTAAGGCCTAACTGTTGTTTTACAGAACGTGGTCAGGCTGACCCCAAGCAAGTCATTGCCCATGAATAGGAGCATTTCAAAGGTCGGCAGCACAAATGACCAACTCAGGCCTCAGAGCCCTGCTAGCACAAAGCCCAGGACCAGGCTGCACATACCCACTTCTCGGCCTTCAGTACCTCCTCCCAAAACAGCAAACGGACAAACTTCAGACGAGTACAGAAACATGAGTAAGTTCAGGACTGATGCTTTCAGAAGATCCCAAAAAGTTCAGCATACTTCCAAACACAGAGCAGTTATGCTTTTGATGTAGTGTGCACAATTCTGGTCACCCTGCTATAGGAAGGATGGTATTAAATTGGAGAGGGTTCAGAAAAGATTTACAAGGATGTTGTTAGGACTGGAGGGTTTGAGTTATAGGGACAGGTTAAAATCAAAGTAAAATTATGAGGGGCATAGATAAGCTGGATAGCAAGTGTCTTTTCCCTAGGGGAAGGGAGTTCAAAACAAAGAGGGCATAATTATCAGGTGAGAGCAGAAAGATTCAAAAGAGACCTGAGGAGCAACGTTTTCACACAGAGGGTGGTGAGTGGATGGAATGACCCACCAGTGAAGTGGTAGATGCAGGTACAGTTCCACTATTTAAAAGACATTTGGGCAGGTTCGTGAATAGGAAAGCTCATGGGGCAGAGGTAAATGGGATGTGTTTAGTTTGAGAAACTTGGTTGGCATGGATGACATGGACTGAAGGGTCCGTTTCCATGCTGTATGACTCTGTGATCATTGACCCCACCAGAGTCTTTGGGAGGTGCCGATTGAGATGAGGCCTCAGTTCTGTTGGCCTTTGCTCCAACAGCATCTCCCCAACGTCAGTCCGTTTCAAAGCTTGAAACTTCTGTGACTCTTGGTGAGAACTCTGAGAGTAGGGGAGGTGAGGGCAGGGCAGGGACAGTATTAGACTAGTAGGTTTTTCTGAAGCCAAAGTTTGATGTTTTCTGCCACACCTAACCCTTGCTGCCTCAGAGCTCGTGACCCCAAAATCCTTTCTCATGACCCCACTGTGAGGACTACACAACCCCTGCTTTGGGAAACACTGGTGTAGGCACTGCCCACTGTACCCAGTTATTGACCAATCGCCTGTAGGCATTGCCCACTGTACCCAGTGAGTGACCAATCACAAGGTGTAGGCACTGCCTACTGTACCCAGGGAGTGACCAATCACATGCTGTAGGCTCTGCCCACTGCATCCAGTGAGTGACCAATCACATGGTCCAGGCACTGTACACAGAGGGAGTGTTTGCTTGGGCAGTCTCAGTGTTGCTTCAATCAAGCGTAGAGTGATTAACTGGTCTACATCCAAAGAGATCTGGTGTTGGTTCTTGCAGTGAGCTGGGTATAAGATATGCAGCCATTTTTATACAGAGGTTACTGTCACGATACTGTTTTATAAATTATGTTCACGTGTCACATTTGGATGGAAAGCAGCACTTACCAGTGGATATGTGATGGGCAGTTTATAGTAGCTTTCTGAGTACATCAGTTTGCAAGACGGTGATTCTTAGTAAGAATGTAGTGTTTACAGCAGTTAAATATCCACAACACCAGGCTAAAGTCCAACAGGTTTATTTGGCACTAAGCTTTCGGAGCACTGCTCCTTCATCAGGTGGTTGTGAACCCGTCATCTCGAAACCATGTCTGGTTTGTCTTAGCCGAGTTTCTTTTTCCTCAAAGTAAAGTTTACAAAGTCTGCCTCTGTCTGGCTCCTAGTTCGGGAAGACAGCTGTGATGGAACTCCTGTGATGATCAGAGGCCCAAAGACACACAGCAGCTCTGGGCGTGGGGAAGGCGTCTGGATGAAGGACTCTGTGATCAATCAGGACCGGGTCTATGTGGCCAACTATTTCTTCGGCACCACCTTGATCGAGTTTCGTAACCTGGAGTATTTCAAACTGGGTAAGCTTTCCTAAATATAACAGTCCTTACGGGATGGGGAGGTGGCCATTCAGACCATCAGCTCCGGCCTCACCAATGCTCAATTTAGTTGACTCTTAAATACCCTCCAGCAGGCTACTCAGTTCAAGGGCAATTAGATTAGATTCCCTACAGTGCGGAATTAGGCCCTTCGGCCCAACCAGTCCATACTAACCCTCTGAAGAATAACTTATCCAGACCCATTTCCCTCTGACTAATGCACCTAGCACTATGGGCAATTTAGCATGGCCAATTCACATAACCTGCACATGTTTGGACTGTGGGAGGAACCCACGCAGACACGGGACGAACGGGCAAACACCACACAGACAGTTGCCCAAGGCTGGAATTGAATCTGGGACCCTGGTGCTGTGAGGCAGCAGTGCTAACCACTGACCCACCGTGCCGCCTGGTCAGTGAAAAACACACCATGAAAGAAATTATCACAATTGTTTCCGATGATGACTCCTGTCTTTAACGGTCGAAGCTGTCCTGAGGAGATTTATAATGTCTGCTGTGGTTTCAATAATGAGGTGGATTGCACGGACCAGCCTTGTGTTCCCTCGAGAACAGAAATGAGTGTGTGATCAGTTTGAGTTAAGCAAGGATAAAGGGAATTCATTTAGTTGCACACCCCTGTGCCACTCCAAGTATCCCTTCAAAGATCGATCCAAACCCCTTCTGTCAGTTACTGCTGAATATGCTGCTGCACTTTCAGGCAGTGGGTTGCACAACAAGACAACTCTGTTTTTCGAGGACAACTCTCTCAGTAAAGGCAATATGGGCCTGTCTGAGTAGATGGCACGGTGGCTCATGGTTAGCACCGCTGTCTCACAACACCAGGGACCTAGGTTCGATTCCAGCCTCAGGTGACTCTCTGTGTGGAGTTTGCACATTCTCCCCATGTCTGTGTGGGTTTCCTCTGGGTACTTCGGTTTCTTTCCACAGTCCAAAGATGTGCAGGTTAGGTGAATTTGTCATGTTACATTGCCCATAGTGTTTAGGGATGTCAAGGCTAGGTGCCTTAGTCAGGGGTAGGGAAATGGATCTGGGTGGGCTTCTCTTTGGTGAGTCAGTGTGGGCAGTCAAAGGGCCTGTTTCCACACTATAGAGATTCTAAAAAATACTCTTGTGCTCGAATCTGTATTGAGCCTTGAACCCAAGAGACAAGAGTGTCCAAGTTTCCAATGAAATTCCTGGTGAGGTCTTGCCGGAATGGGGCCCACAGCCTGGTGGTTAGTTTGATTGTTAGTCACAGTTAATATTGTGAGGCACAAGTCTGCCTTCAATATGTGGTTCACTCCAGTAATACTTAGCTTTGCATGCAACTGAAATACATTGGGACTCCTGCCAAGGTTATGGGCATTGGGTTCAAACCGTTTAACTAGTCAGCATGAGCATCTGTCTATCAGCAGTGAATGAGACATTCCAAAGGATGTCTTTGAAATGTTCCTTATTGCCTTCATTTCCCAGCACACCACCCTACGGGGATTCATGCCTGCTAACTCTGATTGGCTTTATAAGACCATAAGAAGTGGGCCCTTCAGCCCATCAAGTCTGGTCTGCCATTCAATGAAATAATGAAAATCCTCATGTATGTCTTTTCCCCATCACCCTTGATTCTCTTCTTGATTAAAAATCTATTGCAGCCTTGAAGATATTTAATGACCCTGCCTCGACAGTCCTATTTTGTAGACTGGTGTTGAGCTGACCCCGAACACTTACCTCAGCTATGATTGAATGGCGGAGTATACTCGATGGGCAGAATGGCCTAATTTCTGCTCCTGTGTCTTATGGAACCCACATCCTGCCCCAGGGTAGGGGGTGGGTGTGGATGGGATGCTCTTTGGAGGGTCCCTGCAGGCTAAATGGGGAAACCCGCTGAGGTTTCTCTCTGCCAGGTCGATGTCTAAATGGTCCCTTTTGTCATTACTCAACCAGGGGTGGGTTAGAATTGTCCCTCTGGCGTACTTGGACCAATCTCGACATGACAGTGAGGCAAAACACCACATTTTCTAGTCGTGGGGACGGGGGTGGGGTGGGGGAGCTGACAAACTGAAAATATTTACGAAGTTCAGAAGCACCTCACAGGCTGTGAAGCGCTGTTATGGCGCTACACAAATGTAAATTGTTGCTGTTGTGGTGGAGACGCGCTGACCTCCAGTTGCCCCCTTCGCTTCCTCCGCAGGCCGCTGGAGTAACACGTACAAGCTGCCGTCCAGCTGGATGGGGACTGGGCACGCCGTATACAACGGCTCCTTCTACTACAACAAGGCGTACACGCGGAACCTGATCCGCTATGACCTGCGGCTGCGGGCGGTGGCGAGCTGGACGACGCTGGACGAGTTGGGCAGGGGCTCCGGCGGCGACGGCACCTTCCGCTGGAAGGGCTACTCCGAGGTGGACTTCACGGTGGACGAGGGCGGCCTCTGGGTGGCCTACTTCTCCAACGACTTCGGCTACCTGTCCGAGGAGGTGCTGGTGCTCAGCCGCCTGGACCCCGTCGACCTGACCGCCAGGAAGGAGACCACTTGGAGGACCCAGCTCCGGCGTGCCTCCTACCGCAACTACTTCCTGATCTGCGGCGTCCTGTACGCGATGGGACTGCGGGGCCAGACGGAGGGCACTGTCGGCTACGCCTTCGACACCCACACCGGCTCCGAGTCAGACCCGGGGCTGAGAATTCAAAGCAAATACTCTTACCTCACCCAGATAGACTACAACCCCAACGACAAGCTCCTGTACGCTTGGGATAATGGATTCCAAGTCACTTACGATGTGATGTTTACTTATTGACACCAGACCCCCAGTCCGAATCCCAATCGCAGCGTGGGCTGAGATCCTGCTCCAGAATTAGAGTTTTATGTTTTGTTTTGCACTGGACATGGGCTCTGACCAACCAGCTCAGAGCCAGTCCCTAGACTGAGGAGACCTTCTGAACCGCCTGTTTATTCATTTTTGTTCTAATGTTTAAAAACCAAACGAAAATAACTGCACAGAAGCCAGTATCTCGCCAGCAAGTCACTCTTTATTTACATGTGCACAGTAAGTGGGCTCTGACCAGCCAGCTTAGAGCCGGGCCCTGGACTGAGGAGACCTTCTGTTTTTATTTTGTGAGGAAGCTCTGAGTCTGCTGTTTACCTTTTTCAGTATTCCGCCACGCGACCAGTGTGCATCAACAGTGCTTATTTCACCCCCTCAGTATGTACTGTACCCTGTATATATGCAGTGACTCAGTAAAGACACCATTGTGCAAATAAATTTTATTCAATATTTTCATCACCATCACACATGCGCCCAGTGAACCAGCAACATGTATTCAGAAGCCGGCTAATCTCGCCTCTCCCATTGCTTTTATGTCCACCCCACACCCTCCTCTCCATCTCAACCAATCAACATGCAGATACGTTCAACCCATCTGTTCAAGGATGTTAAGACACACCCACACGGCGTTTGAGAAGTATTTCGACGTGCACTTATTGGGCCAGGGCTGGAAAATGCAATTAGAATAGTCAGGTGCTTGTTTTTAAAACTGGTGAACGTTCGACGGGCCGAAGAGCTTTTTTGGTTCCTGTGCTCTGAACTTCGGAAGCAGGTGCTCCTTTATGAGTCTCCTGGCTCAGAGGCAGGGACATGATCACAGTGCCACAAGAGCCCCCACCCCTCCAACAAACATACTTCCTCCACGCTTCCTGTGCTACTTTGGATTTGCTGTAACTGTGTCGATACTGTCCACCTTAAGTCTCACAACACGGAAACAGACCTTTCAGTCCATCCAGACTACGTTCCCAAACTTAAATAGTCCCCACCTGCCTGCACTTGGCCCATGTGCATCTAAACCTTTCCAATAGGTGGGTAGGCCGTCCTGATCGCTGTCGTATTTGGGGGGGATGTTAGAGAAACAAGACGGGTTGTCCTAGAGGTGGCCGGAAGGCGTGCCAGGGCGGACCAAGAGCCGGAAAGGCGGGAGGGATGGGCGGCCTTAGAGTGGCCGGAAGGTGGGAGGGACGGATGGCTTGTTGGTTTGCTGGGGCGGGTCTGTGTTCAATGCACTGTTTTCTTTATGTAATTAGACTGTCATGTATGTATTTGTTACTGTTTTGTGATGACTGAAAGTGGGATTTGAAATTTGTTCTCATTTCCCAGAAAGTTGGTTACCGGTAGGGTTTGCGACCTTGCTTTGCCGCTCCTCTTGTAAAATTACTGTTTCTCTGTATACAGCTGGTAATGTTAATTGTTTTGTAAACTGTATTGTTTAATATAATAAAATAAAATAAATCCTTCCCATCATGTAATTATCCAAAGATTTTTAAATGTTGTAACCAAACTGTCCACCGCTTTCTCTAGAAGTTCATTGCACACATGAACCACTCAGTGTGAACAAGTTGCTGCTTAGGTTTTTAATTGTTTCTCCTTTCACCTTTTACATATGCCCCCTCGCTCCCAGGGAAATACCTTTGCCATTCACCTTATCTCAACCTCCTACGTTCCAGGGAAAAAAGTCCCAGTCTTTCCAGACTATTTTTGCAACTCAAAACCTCCACTCCCAACAACACGATCTTCCGAACCCTCTCCACTTTAATAATATCCTTCCTGTAACTGGGCCTCGTGGTGCTCTCTCGCAGGTGGGATGTCAATCGGAGATCATTGGTTACGGTCTCCAGTGAGACGCTATTCTGAAGGAGAGATCCTCAGTGCCCTGGTCAGTACTTGCTCCTCAGTCAATATCACTGCAAGCGGATTAACCGTTCAATTCTCTGATAGAAACGTAGGAACAAGAGGAGGCCATTCAGCTCCTCCAGCCTGCTCTGCAATTCGATGAGATCATGACCAATTTGCCTAACTCCATATATCTGCCTGAGGGGGAAGATTTTAAAAGGAGAAAGTAGTAACTTGTAAAAGGGAATTTGAGAGGAAGAGGGGACATAAGATTGTGGAGCTCCGGGGAAAGGGGAGGGGTAAGTGATAGCTCTGCTGTAGAAATGGCACCGGCAGGAGGGGATGAATGACCTTTTCCAGCACTAGACTATTCACCCAATCAGCAGAGAGAGCTTAGAAAGTGAACTGCTGTTGAGCTATTCAACTGTGGTCGGCCTCACTGACCAGGCAATGTAGATTGACCTACCCTTAAAAGCTGTGCGTTCTATTCTGTTTTGACGACCATTGGGATGATAAGTTGAAATTTTAGCAACGCTTACCTCTGCCACCTTTCTCAAACCGTCAGAAGGCAGGCTGGGGGTGGCAGTAATAGCCTCCCTTAACCTGAGAGCAGTACCTGTGAACTTGACAAACCTCCATCCGGGGTGGCTGGAATCAGTTCAGTAAGAAATATAGATTCAAAATCTGAACCGTTAAACCTGTTTGTTTCAATATTGTACAAAACAGCATGGTCGTAGTTTCATTGAAGTTTACAGCTCACCGCTGCGTGGGTCCAGCAAGTTGAGGGACAGCACGATCACGCTGCTCCGGCCCAGTGTATAGCCCGCATACCAGTGTCCAGGCTGACACTACCATTGCGGTTCGGAGAGTGTGCAGCCCTGCCTGAGGGGCCGGAGAAGATATGGAACCGCGCCCACTGTTCCCTCATTTCGAAGAGAGTAGAGCTTTCGGTGCAGGACTGGCAGATGTCCATGCCAATAGTCATCACTCCACCCTGGGAGCTTGCTGTGCTTTCCGTTACAGCTGTGACCACACTTCAGAACTGCTCTCTACATGACTGTTGAAATGTGGTGCGGCTCTGGTCAAGCTTGCGAAAGGCGCTATGTAAATGCATTTTTTGTGTGTTTACCACAGAGCGCCAACTCATTCTCCAATTAAAATTTTGCAGCGAAGCTTTCGAGGAGCAGGAAAATCGACTTTCGGGCAGGAGCCCTTCATCAGCATCCTCGGATGTTGCCTGACCTACTGTGCTTTTCCAGCACCATTCTAATCTTGATTCCCACTTCAGATACAGCAGTGACATTCCAAGACCAATTATTTGCTGCAGTCGCATGGATTTCTCTTAATTTTTGTGGTCTGTGGAACACACCAATTCAGAACTAATTTGTGGCAACTTGTTTCCTCTACTGAGGTTTAAAGATCTTTAGCAACTTCCTTCTAGTTGCTCCTTGGCAGCAGTTCTGGGACAAAAAACAGCCTTAAATCCATGTGCCCACCACCAGAACATCTCGCATCATTAAAACGAATGGATTAAATCCAAATCCTTAATTGGGTAATCCAAATCACAATGTCAACAACAGCCAAAAGCATTGCCCTATTAGCAGGGTACTGCTTGTCATTGGCGAATTGGGGTATCTTCTTTCTTCCTGGTGGTGGAAATTGAATAAAGGTTTGTATACTTTGTGTCTTTTACTGTGTCTCACACCTACACACACTAATTAATAAAAAAGCAGTAGATTTAGAATCCTCTCAGTCTAGGGGGCTGACTTTGTGCTGGCTAGGTAACAGTCAGTGTGTTACTGCTGCTGTTGGTTTCTGCTTGATTCCCAATTCCACTGAATTGTATAGCCAGTTTGTTAACTAGTATCCCTTTTCTATTGAGGACTGATTTCTAAAAAAAACATAAACAGGAGATTAAAATCTCTTCAGTTGAGTTTTGATTGTGAGCAGGTTAGTCACAGACTGTGTACTATGGCCTACTGCATTAAAAAAAAGTGACCTTCTGAGAAGGATACTGCTTGTCACTAGCCACTTGTGTGTCTCCTTTCTTCCTGGTGGTGGAAATTGAATAAAGATTTGTACATCTGTTGTATTTCACTGTGTCTCACACCTGTACATGCAAAATGGGGGTGCTGGGGAAAATATAAGCGCTACCACAGTTGGGCGGTTGTGGGGGTATAGGGAAAAAAAAGAAAAAATAATCTAACTAGGAGATTCAGAATCTCCTCAGTTTAAGGTACTGACTCTGTGCTGATGCTACAGTCAGTGTTCTCCTGCTGGTACTGAGGAGGAGAACCTGGGCTGGTGGTGGTGGTCAATAAGATATTGACTTGCCACTATCTTCTCTCAGGCTGATATGGATTAGTCAAAAGAAAAATACTGACTTGTCAGCTCATGGTGAAAAGTTGTTCTTTTTCTAAAAAAAACCTCTGTGCATTTAGTCATGGAGCTGTTCGGCATGGATACAGACCCTTCAATCCAATTTGTCCATGCTGACCAGAGATCCTAAATTAATGTAGTCCCACTTGCCAGAACCAGACCCACATCCCTCTAAACACTTCCTATTCAGATACCCATCCAAATGCTTTGTAAATGTTGTAAATTAAGCCTCGACCACTTCCCCTGGCAGCTCATTCCATATACACACCATCCTCTGCATGAAAAAGTTGACCCTTAGCTCCCTTTTAAATCTTTCTCCTCTCACCTTAAACCTGTGTCCTCGAGTTCTGGACTCCCCACCCCACGGAAATACTTTGTCTATTTACCTTATCTATGCCCCTCATGATTTTATGAACCTCTGTAAGGTCACCCCTCAGCTTCAAGAAAAACAACCCCAGCCTATTCAGCTACTCCCTATAGCTCAAACCCTCCAACCCTGACAACATCCTTGTAAATCTTTTCTAAACTGTTTCAAGTTTTGCAACATCCCATAGGAAGGAGACCAGAATTGCACACGATATTCCAAAAGTGGCCTAACCAATGTCCTGTACAGCTTCAACATGTCCTCTCAACTCCTATACTCAATGCTCTGACCAATAAAAAGCATACCAAACACCTTCTTCACTATCCTATCTACCTGTGACTCCAAATGTGACTCCACTTTACCATTAAGTGTGTAAGTCCTGCTCTGATTTGCCTTTCCAAAATACACTTGGCATTTATTTAAATTAAACTCCATCTGCCACTCCTCAGCCCATTGGACCATGTGATCAAGATCCCTTCTCCACTGTCCACTGTACCTCCAATTTTGGCGTCACCTGCAAACTTGCTAACTATACCTCTTATGCTCACATCCAAATGGTTTGCAAAAATTACGAAAAGCAGTGGACCCAGCACCGATCCTTGCGGCACACCACTGGTCACAGGCCTCCAGTCTGAAAAGCAACCCTCCATCATCAC
The DNA here is from genome assembly GCF_004010195.1 of Chiloscyllium plagiosum. Lineage (NCBI taxonomy): Eukaryota > Metazoa > Chordata > Chondrichthyes > Orectolobiformes > Hemiscylliidae > Chiloscyllium > Chiloscyllium plagiosum. Next base: position 28,798,263 of record NC_057746.1, on the reverse strand, counting down.
TCTCTGTCTTCTACCTTCGAGCCAGTTCTGTCTCTGAATGTCTAGTTCTCCCTGCAGAACATAAAACACCTCAACTTGTGGAAACTCTCCTGGGTTAAATCAGAACTCAGAAATATTGCACCATCCCTCGGACTGTCTCGGGAATCCCAAACAGCCTTCACTACAGTGGGAGGTGTAATATCGCTCACAGCGAGGCCAGTTACGGCCCTCAGCGCTTTCCGAAGAATGCAGCTAGCATGGCGAGAAAGCCGATGTTTGAGAGGTTTGGAGAGATGACAAAAACCGGCGTGGTACTCCTTGGGAGAATGAAGATCATGGGGAGATTGCGTCACCGTTTTAATAGAGGGGGGAAAGATTTCCACTGGTTCATTGGTCACAATCAGAGGACAGGGACTTAAGGAGATTGGCAGAAAGTGGAAGGGGGGGGGGTTGGGGATCTTCATCAAAGGCAAGTTTTTGTGATCTAGGGCTGCACTTGGCGGGACCTAGACTGACGGGAACAAACCCAATCGACAACTAAAAAGAGTATTTTTTTGGGGGGGGGAAAGAATGGATAGGTTCTTTCCAAGATTTGACAGAAGGACGATGGGCCGAATGGCATCCGGCTGTACCGTCTCGTTCTGTTTTTTCCAACACGCCCCGAATGGATGGAACGGACCCAGTGGCAACCCGGGAATACTGCTCGTCATCTCGTCTCAGATAGCACTCGGAATGCAGCCAAAGCCCCTAAAACTGAACGTCTCCCACCCAACCCCTTTCATGGCGGCCACGCTGCACAGTGAGAGGAAGACTGGAGTCTCTCAATATCAAATCCGTGACTTCGCTGTTCCCCACAACAAAAGGATGCTTGCTGGTGGAAGCCAAATAGGAACAGAAATATCTTCTTGGCAGAACATCAGACACCTCGAGCGCTCCAAAGTCATCCTGACTACACACGCCCCACTTTCTCTGTACCGATAACCAGCCGGAGGTCATACGTTCACACGCTCCCCAACATTGCATAAGTTTACGCTGTCTTAATACATCACAGAAACCACATCAGTGTGCGAATCTGATAAATATCGTCGTCTCATTAAATCTGGGTTTAATCCCGTCAACCGTACGACTGGAATGTTTTAATCGCTCTTTAACTACTTGATTTCATGTACATTCCACAATGTCGAACAGGCCAGACCCTCTTCAATTCGTCCTACAACAGCGACGTAGATATAGAAAGACCCATACGCGCACACGATTTAGAGGTGCCCCGATTGGACTGGGGTGTAAAGTTACAGATCACAACACCAGGTTATAGTCCAACAGGTTTATTTGGAAGCACTAGCTTTCGGAGTGCTGTTCATTCAGCAGCGCTCCTAAAGCTAATGCTTCCAAATAAACCTGTTAGATTATAACCTGGCGTTGTGCGATTTTAACTTCAAACACACGCACAGTGACACATAACTTCACTTGCATGATTTTACATAAAGGCTCTTACACACGTACAATGATACTAACTGACCCTTACATGGACCCCCAGCCACATAATGGTAAATCTTCACACACAGTGACATTGACATACCCTTACTGTGCGACAACACAGACCCTAACACAGTGCTACATGGACAGATCTCAAAATATATTGACAAACACTTACACAGTCAAATCACAGAGCACACCAATCTGTGACCTCTTGAGATTAAGAGACTTGTTTCGCCTAACATCTTTATTAAAAATGCCAAAATTTTACATCATGTTTCAGAAATTTAAAAAAAGTTATTTACACAAGAAAAATCTAATACACCAGACATTTGCATAGTTGACAAGATCAGACAAATTCTTACATACACTCTTGGCATCACCGGACCATTTAATTCTCACCGCTTGTCTCTGCCTCTTGCATACATGGGCTACTTTCGGAACAAGGCTGCTAATGTACATGCTTTGAGGATCCTTTCTCCCAGCTCTCCTGCATAGTTCACACTGCTGCCCAGCAGTGAGTACCAACATTAAGAAAGCTGATACAACTCACTTTAGCAATCTCATATTGAGCGGTCTGACAGCATGATTATACGGACCCTTACCCTTACTAGAACACGGCACCACCACCACCGCCGCCCCCCCAAAAAAAAAGTCTCGTCAAATGGGTTGAAGTCGTCTCAGCAAATCCAGCACAAAATCCTGTACCCATTCTCAATGAGGTACGCTTATTTCTTAAAGGAAAAGTGCAACATATGCGAAAGAAAATTCTTATTCTATCACACTAGGCTTGCGGTCCCTTTAGTGACGAACACTAAGTGGTTATTTGACATGTTGGAGATGATGAAAGTATGTGGTAAGGTTCCGTTTATTCGTTCACACTCATTCTGACGCTGGATAACTGCAGGATTTTGGTGATTTGGAGGTTGGGGGTGGGGGCGGTGTAAGCTTCCAGGGTCACATCAGGATGCAACTTCTTAGTCAAACTAGACATGCTGGTAGCAGATAACCCACACTAGATTTACATACAAACTGGGAGCAGAAATAGACCATCTAGCTCTCTCGATCTTTGATACAAATGCTGCTAGGGGCAAGTCAGAAGAGGAGCTCGGTGTTAACAGATTTCTTAACTCGTAAAATGATTGCGGAACAGCAACAAACAATGGACTGAATCATAATTCATGTTCCTGAGCCAACTCCAACAGCAAGTTGGAAAATGCTGTGCCAAAGCTGTAAAGAGCCCTGCTATGAGCAAACATTGAGTAATACACTGAACAAGACACACCGTATATTCTTAGAAGATTAGACAATGAGCCAATACATTGTCAATTAGACAATACATTGAAGGTTAGTACAGCAAGTGAATTCTGGATTGAGTGATAAAGAGGGACTGGAAAAAGGACTTTGAATAGAAAACAATAGCTTGCATTTGGAGAGTGTTTACAACCTCTCAGAATGCTCCTCAAAGGAATTATCAAACATCCCACACATATTAGGACAAGGGACTGAATGTTTAGTCAAAGAGTTAAAGTATCTTACTGGAGAAGAAGGGATAGTGGAGAGAATTCTACAGTTGAAAGTCTAGCTACAGGTATAGTTGACAATACATTGGGAGATGGGAATGAAGAAATCAAATGGGATTGCAACTACAACAAAGAGGACCATAGGGGCATAGTGGTTGTCATTACACTTATAATCCAGAACCCCAAGCTAATGTTCTGGGAAGAACATTCAATGGTATCAAATCGCATTAGGCAAATAGCAAAATTTGAATTCAATACAAATACGAGAAGAAACAACTAATCAATAGCTATCATGTAACCATTGGTGATTGTCATAAAATCCATCTGGTTCACTAACATCCTTTATCATTCATCTATGGGAATATTGCCTGTCCCTAACTGCCCTTGAGAAGGTGGTGGTGAGCTGCCTTCTTGAACTATTGCAGTCCACCTGTTGTGAGTTGATCCACAATGCCTTTAGGGAAGGAAATCTGCCATCCTTACCTGGTCTGGCCTACATGCAATTCGAGACACACAACAATGTGGGTGACTGTTTGCTCTGAGGGAAGCTATGAGGGATAAGCACTAAATGCTCACCTAGCCAGAGACACCCATAGCCTGTGAATAAATAAAACAAAAAAGCCTAATAGTAGGCTGATTAAAACTGGTGAACAGTTAGTCAGGAGGAAATCAACACAAAAAAAATGTTTTGAAATGACCTCCTGGGTCCTTTAGTCAAGACAAAAGCCTTAGACTCACTTAGATCTGGAAGTGATGTTTGAGCCAAACAGACTTACAGAACTGTAACAAGCACATCTCAATGACTACAGCTACCTGTGTTTCTTTCTGTACCACACCCTCATTAAAACTGTCAGGTATTACATTTCAAGGGTACAAAGCACCAGAAAAAGATGTTAAGATATTGAATCACAGCACAACTGTTCATCGATAATCAAAAGAAAATGAAGAGGAATTGGAAGAACGTACAAGAATCCAACATATCAACATGGAGGAAAAACTTACAGGGATCACAAGGTTTTATTGAAAGCCTGTAAGTAAAATGTTCATTAAAACTACCTGAACAGCCTTGGCTGACCAAATCTCAAAACAGCAATTAACAGTATCGCCCATTTTCTCTTCTTGGACTAACTATACTTGAATACATACAGAGTGTAGGTAGAATACTTTAATTTCAAGTACCTACTTGATCAGAGTGAAACAACAAGCAGACCAAAGATTGAAATTGCTTGAAACAAGGAAATGTCACAGACCAGCCAATATTGGAACCGGAGCAACAGGCTGCAATATAAAGCAGCTATTTGCTTTCAAGTACAGTTGTAGCCATCACCCTAACATCTCATCAGACTCCTGCAACAACAGTCTCAACTGAGTCAGGCTTACTCAAAACCATTTCTAAGGGTGCCACACCAATATTAAAGACAGATAAACTGCATCACTTATTTGATTGGCGGTACACAACTTCAGCATTGCTGTAAAAAGACTTGTGATGTGTCATGTACTAGTCAGGACAGAATCGTAAGACTACCAAATTTCCAAAGGGAGGGGAATGAAACTAGAATTTATACTGTCTGAGAACAGAATGTCCAATGGTTTGCAAGTGGATTCTGCTTGGTCAAAGACTTGTCATTACCTCGAGGTGAATGTACTACGCAGCCCATGGTTGCCCTTTAGAATTTTGGCAGCTTTGCAGTTCTGACCTAATTTGAATGAGGCAGCATACCTCATTTTGCAGCAATGATTACTTATTTGCACAAGAATTTGATCACTGGATTTAAATGCAGCTTCAACTATGGCAAGGTTCCTCCGTGCACCAGTTTCTCCTTGGGTTTCATGAAGCTGCTGTTGGGGCAATGGAAGAGGAATGAAATTGGATAAACAATTGCAGTTGGGATATGTTTTGATGGCAAAGCCTCCTAACATCGAATTGAAAAAAGGGAATGCGAGAACAGCTAACTATACCTTAGTTCCAGCCTTAGTTACAAGCATGATTTTCTTTTAAATTGAAAGGTGAAACCTGATGCAACATTAGTGCATTCTCACCTGCAGAATAATGTCACTGACACAATGACTGTAATTGAATCAATGGTGTTAAACAAACAGGTTGGGCCTCAAGACTTGAAGTGGGATGGGGGAAGGCAAAAGTGGGAGTAACAATGACATCAAGGAAAGCAGAGTAACAAGTTGGTGCAAGCAGAGTTGAATATACACCAAAATAACGATGATCATAGCGTGATGTAATGCAAAACAAATGCAAGTCTGCCATTCATTTTTGTTCACTCCACCAAAGAATGCTGCAGCACACAGATCATTTGTCGACCATTCCTGGTGTAGGTCTTTGAAAGAGCTCTCCAGTTAGTGTCAATTCTAATGCTTGACCAAGCTTTAGTGTATTTGCCCTCAGCTCCTCTTAAACAGTATTCATTTTGCTCTACAATGCCTCTGTGGGAGTTATTTATGATATTAGAGTCACCATATAAATGCAAGTTGCTGGTGACTTCTTTCACTATGCTCCATCTATTCCTTCCTTTCAAATATTTATCTAATTCTCTCTGGTTCCTTTGCAAATTACCTTGCTGTCTCTAGTGGCCACAGGAAATCTTCTGTACGCTATCAAAATCCTTTATGATTTTGAACAGTGATCGACACTCCCTAAAGGACTGGTGTTCTGGTAGACGCTGACATGCCTGCGATTGAGGAAAATGTGTAGGGCGGCCTAGCCAATGCAGCGCATCATCATTGAGACTCAACCTTTCTATAACAGAAATTATAAAGATTTGGTGACAGCAACTTTGACTGAAGTGGTCGACAATAGCACAGGCAATGGGGAGGTGATGGCCTAATGATATTACCAGAGTATTAATCCAGAGACCCAGGGAATGCTCTGGGCACCAAAGTTTGAATCCTGGCACAGCAGATGGTGAAATTTGAATTCAATATTTTTTTTTAAAATCTGAACTTAAGAGCCTACTGATAAGTATGAAACATTTGACAAATTGTTGGAAAAACCCATCTGGTTCACTAATGTCTTTCAAGGAAGGAAACTGCCATTGAAAAGGGACCCAAGGGTGCTGCTTGTATGGAATGAGCTGCCAGAAGTGGTGGAGGCTGCTACAATTACAACATTTAAAAGGCATTTGGATGGGTTTATGAATAAGAATGGTTTAAAGGGATATGGGACAAGTGCTGGCAATGAGACTAGATTAATTTAGAATCTCTGGTCAGCAGGGATGAGTTGGACTGAAGGGTCTGTTTCCATGCTGGACATGTAGGCCAGATGGTCATAGACATGTGACTCCAGACCCACAGCAACGTGATTGACAACATTTGGGGATGGGTTGAAATGCTGGCCCAGTCAGCAACACACTCATCCCATTAGTTAATTCTAAAAACTGGAACACTGGACATGATGGCATATATGCATGGAGCTTGTCATCATGGATCTGACATATGACTGAACCATCATAAATGAGGTTGTGATACACTATTGAAAGGTTATTTAACTTATTCTTGAACTCACTCTTTTTGACGTTAGGCACTTTTCATGTCCATATGGTCGAGAAACATCAGATCAATAACATCTGAATTATGCACTCCAAATGTAAGAAAAGTGGCAAATATCATGAATATAAACGTAATGGCAGAAGACCAGCTAAACAACTTGCAGCCTATGCATAATCAATTATGAACTAACATTCTCATCAAGAATTGGCCTGGGCCATACAGAAGCAGTGCTACACAATGACAAACAGCTGGAGATCCTAAAATCGATGCAAAGCCATAGAAGCAAGCTTACAAATGGACAGAAGAAGAAACAGCTTCCTCATCTCAACTCTGGCAGTATTCTAAACACCAAACCCTCCAAACAAATTTCTGATAAACACAGAGTATTACAGAACACCCAAGTGGCAGCCAACCACTAATGCTTAATGAGACTGGCGAAGATTGTTGGTCTTAATGAAGAGAACAGTACTCAGAAGCATCTGAGAGACTAAAAGGATTGTTTATTGTCCAGTCTGCAGCCCTAAACACTGGGACATTGACTAGGCTCAAGACCGATTAAGAAAGAATGGTGACTCTAAAGTCAGAGTGCTTGTTTTAGGGCTTGTAGACAGCTTCACCAATTATTAATGAAATGGAAGTGAATTGCACAGAACTACTCCCAGGCTATTAGAATGCAGCAAGAAAGATTGAAAGTTAAGGAGGAAAAAAAAATACAGCTATGAACAAAATTCGGGCAAGGAACAAAAGATGAGAGTCAAAGAAACACAAATGCTCTATGAATATGAAAAGTGTCAAATAGCTTGGCAGATCATAAGGGCACCAGCCATACTTTAGATCAGCTTTCTAAAGAGGAACTTCAACCCAATTTCAGCACCAAACCTTCAGAGCTGACCAACAAGGCAAACCTTAATAAAATGAACAAAGTCCTCTGGTTAAAGGGATGACAGTCAATTGGTAGAGTAGATGATTCATACAGGAAGAGTTCAACTCAAGCATCATAGATATGGACCCCAAGAGTGAGGCAGGTCCGAACAGAATGAAACTGGATGATATTCAAGATATTAACAATGGAGATGTCACACGGATGCTTCAACTCTTGCCCTGGTGTTAGGATCCAGCATAGTTCCGGACTCCCTTAAAAAGTGAACAGTCCTGATTCCAAAGACAGAAGACACTGAGCACCTGAGAAACACAGATAACTGAGGCTCATCACATTTGGCCCTATATTACTTTCCCTTTTTGTAAAACTAGGACAGTGGTAAAATGGATATAAACCCGACACTAAAGCAATTTTTGTTTTTAGCAGCATCCCCAGGATGCATTGAAAACATTGTAGTCCTGGAGAAAATCAAAGGCACCAAACAAAATAGGAAGGGCCTCAGTTCCTGTTGTCCATTTTGTGAAGGTATTAACTTGGTAGGACATAAATTAAGGCCCTTCAATGAGCGTCCTTGCAAAACAATAGTACAATTGATCAGTGACCAAAAACACAACAGAAATCATGGACAACTAATTGAAAACTGACCCAATTAATACTGAAAAGTGAGTAAAGGGGGTACTTCTATTTCTGATACTCTTCAACATTACCTTGGATCCATTATTGTGCACCCTGGAAGAGTGGGAAGCTCAGGAGTATCTATGATGTTAAACAAAACAGAAGAATTAGTTGCTTCACCTTGGCAATCGCTGATAATATTATGCTGTTGAGTGACTCTCACACCAGTATGATGAAGAACCATAGTCCAGGTGGTTTGCAACTACACTGTTCTCAAATCACTTGTAAAGATAAGACTTTGTATAATTAACGACAGACCTGGTCATTGAAAGAAAGTAGTAGTGAATATCTTTTTCCAGGTGAGACAGACAGATACCTTGGTGCCCAAATTGATCCATGGGCCAGCATCACAGAAGTTGATTGGGAGAAGTTCAAGAACTGGATTGTCAATTTGGATTTTGCTGCTCTTTATTCAATTCAGAAAACTGAACTCCTCAGAACACATATCATCCCCAGGATGTGCCATTATCCTTACAGAAGAATCCCAGAATACCCTGCACAAACTTGACTCAGTCATTGGCAATGCCAAACTGTTTCACCATCTCATGCCATATCTGACCTAGATATTTGCCAAAAATAAAGACAATGGATCAGGTTTGCCTAAGCTCAAGATACAAGTCCCACTTGCTATTATTCGGAAATGCCAAGTACTCGAAACATCCTGTGATACAGACCTCTGACATTGTGAAAGGAGTATGATAACTTAAGGTCCTGAAGAAGATCAAGACTTTCGGACCAAAGCAAGAAAATTCACAGTAGACATGGAGGAGTCCACGAATCACATTGGTTCCCAACCCATTAAATCAGAAACAGTTACTGTGACCAACTATGTGATACAGAGAGATTGGCAAATGGCCAAATACTTGAAGAGCCAAGGATCGAGGATCAGTTATTACAAAAATTATTTGATCTCAATTAAAGCTTTGGACAATATCCAATCAGCAAGGTTAATCAATGGATTAATAATTATATCCAAATAGGACTACTACTGAGACAGACTGTACATGCTGAAGGTGTGGCATGGCTGTAGGTATTCACTGGAATATCGCAGGGATTTGCCCATTCATCAAAAACACATGAATCACATTCCATAACAACATTGTTGCCAAGTTACAACAATAAGTTGGAAAGTAAGGATAGACAATATACATTGAGCCAGGGCTAAACAACAAGGATTGATTGTCATAGAAAATAAATATGATCTTCAAGAAAGACCAAGTCACCACAGTCAATGATTTCCCAGTATGATTTGAAGGCTGTAATAAGGCACGGGAAATTATTTAGAACAAAAAAGTATTAACACCTGGGCCAGGAGACCATGGAACTGATTGGAAGAGGTCAACCTGCTCACTTCAGCTTTGTCATGGGCACTAGAGGGAAACTGTTCAAATTGAACAACCTCATGAGGTTCCTTGGGATTCAAAGGTTTAAGTCTTTCGCTCAGGATGTCTTACACTTAACCGTAGCCCTAACACTGGAACTTCTACAAATTTTCAGTAACAGATGAACAAGACAATAATTACAGTCCAGTTTTTCACCAGTATAACTGTCACTGAACCTTTAGTGTTGGAGGACATTGTGTGGCACCATGATGGAGGCTTTTAACTCAGTGGTGGGTGGATATTTACAAAAGTGCTATGGCTTCTTAATGTCATTTAAATACTTGATTTTTAAAAATATTCTCCATTTGTCATTTGTTATATTTCAGTACTTTTATTGAGAATTAATGCATATTAATGTTTCTCTGTATTTAATATGATAGAGTAAGATTACTGGTGGTGGGCTAGTGCAACTAGGATAAACAGAGGGTTCTCAGTTCTAGGTGCCCATTGATGGAGAATGCCCATTGCTTGGTGAATTCGTTCTTTTAGACTTTCTGATGTGACATATCTGCCCGTTCCTCTGTACACCAATAATTCTCCCCTAAAGCTTGGAATACATCAATGAGTGACACTCAGACCTGTACCTTTCTGAGTGACCCCAAAATAACCTCGTCATCTGATGGAAGGAGAATAATCCCCTCTTCTCCAGCCAACAACTAACCATTCTCATCAGGTGGCAGTGTAGGATTAGGGCAGGGCTTCTTGCACTGAGGCTCAAGCCTGGAATTCAACACCCACAAGGGTGATGGAAGCAGAGGCAATTGAAGATTTCAAAGGGAAATCAGATTGCAAGAGAAAAATCAACATTTAGGATGACAGAAAGGGAACGACACTGAGTGGATCGCTCTCTAGAGAACTGGCATGTATTTGAGTGAGTAAATAACTCCCTTCTGTGCTGCAATGACTCTCTACACTGACAGAAATTGCACAATGTTTGTACCATGGTAGCAGGCGGGATTGTCTCCAACTTGCATTCACTAAGCTTTAAATGGCAAAGTGCTGCAAGAAGCAGGACAGAAAAGACACTAGCAAATGAAAATAAAATCTCACTACATTGCGTCATGGAAAACTGTGCAAGTAAAACTCTTCAACTCAACGAGAACTCTGCTTGTTCAAATCTAATCCCAGCAAGAAGCCTAGGCCAGAAATATTAACCTTGAAGAAGGTGCAGCTAACCAGAACAAAATTAGGGCTGAGGGGGTTTAAACTAGGAGGACATTCACCAGGCTTGTATTCCCCTGAGTAAAGACTGAGGCATTATTTGATTGTTGGGAGTTTACAAAAACACATTCATAAGAAAGATAAAGAGAAACCAGTTCCTCTGGTTCCAGAACAAGACAGTTTAACCTTAAAATTCACTGAAAATAGGAAAGACTTGTTTACACAATGTGAAACGCCCTCCTCCAAAAGCCTGGGAGCAAGGTGAAGCTAAGAGGAAATGATATGACTCTTTGTTGGGCATGTCCTATTATGGGCTATGGAACTGAGCACAACAGAAGGAGTTAAGATACAGATCAGCTGATATCTAACTGATAGCAGAACAGTTTTGAGAGCAGAGTGTCCTTTTCCTACATAAGATCTGTAGAAAGCAGCAAAGGAACAGCAGCACGCTATCTAAAAGAAAAGGATTCTCGAAGGAAGTTATGGTGTTTAGAAATTATTTTTTAGATGTAAATTAATCCAAATCAAGGCTGTGCCATCTTAAAGATAGGAGTAAAAGCAGGATGTAGGGAAATTTACCATCTGTCCCTCAAAATGCCATATTATTTAGTTCTTTTAGACTTTCATGTGTGACAGGTAGCCCAAGGTGAGTGGGTTAACTTTGCTCACTCTTGTTGGAGTCAGAAGGTTGTGTGTGTTCAAGTCCTATGTCAGAGACTAGAACTCAGTGTCTTGGCTAACAGTGCTATTCTGTTAAAAATCACACAACACCAGGTTATAGTCCAACAGGTTTCCAAATCATGAGTGCTATTCTGAGCAGGCACCGCACCGTCAAAATCTTTTGGTCTTTCAAAAACAAAACAAATGCCACAACACAGCTGCAAGTGCAGCAGGGGTCAGTTGAGCCTTGATGGCCTGACCAATACAAAACCAGTTCTTTGCTCAGTACTGCTGCTTGCAGGAACCTGCTGGATGCATATTAGCTTTGTTTCCTGTATTACAATGGCAGTTATATATGAAGAGGGATGAAAGAGGTTTGGTAGAGTACCTTGGGAGATATGGAGGTTTAAAAAAAAAGCACTGTATAAATGCAATAAACTCCTTCTTCCTAAATAATGTACAGATCAGCTAGAATCCAGTTGAATGACCGAACAAGGATGAGGTATTCAATGGCCTCTGCTTACTCCTGGCCCAAAAAGTCCAGCCTTCAAGATATTTCACTGCTGTTCTGTAAACCCACAGCAGCATTGCTGGAGCTGGAGCACACTGAAATGCAATTCCTCCTGCACTATGTCATTAATACAATTCCTGAAAAAGATCTGTCAATACACACTGGGGTCCCAAACCATGTATACATAGGGAAAAAAATGTTTGCTTTCAATCACAGAACAATCTCAAACATTGACCAGCTTGTGTGATTTTACTTAAGCACTCTTCAGGAGTCTATCAATAAAGGCAATTCATTGACATATCTAGCATAGAGGAGGAGAGTCGAGCAAAGGCTTCTGCATATTTCAGCTTCAAGTCTAATGGAAAAACTTTGAGAGACTGAGTGAAAGATACCACACAAAAAAAAATCAAGTTAAATAATAAATTATATAATTTTGTACAAAAAAAAAACAATATTAGATTTGTATGTAGACACAGGTCAGCTAAAAACTTGGGATGCCATCATAATGGTGGGTCATTGCTCAGCAACAAATTCACAATCGATGGTGGGTTAGACAGAGTTTTAGTTACACGTTGATGGGTTTCTGCACTTCACTCGGAAGTGGTGGGGTTGCTAATCATGTGAAATATTCTTGCCACCTCTGACTTGCTATTCTGTGTAACTGTAAACAAGTTAGACGGCCCCTGGTGGGGGCACCATAACAAACAGAAAAAAAAGTCAGAAAATGGTTGGTCGTTAGATTGGCTCCGCCCCCTATTTCCTTCTCATTGGAATCTTTTGTGAAACTGTGAAATCCAAATTACATCAATGCCACTTCAAATCCAATGAAGCTAGCAAGCCTCACACTGCCTACACAACCTCCCACAAATGAAGCAAGGGCCTCTGCTTTATGATAGCAAAAATTAATGCTTGATGATTCAGAACAAACGAAGGCAAACAAAAATCAAACTATAAATTGTGCTGAACCTCATGTGGGACACAAGTGCTCAAGGACATACACACACGCACAATTATCAGTTAACAGAATGACAACATAATAGAAACCCAATCTATGTACATTCCTGAACATTGAAATTCCTACTCTGTACTACACATGGTAATAGAGCCAGAAACACAACTGTGGTGAACATTTTCATTGGAAAGCAAACAGATCAGGGATGATGAACAGTGGTCAATTATAGATTTCCATTTGGGCGAGATTAGAAATGGATAGAATCCAAGGATAACTGGACAGAATCAAGTAAGGAACAGATCATTGCGAACCAAGCCATTACGGTGATAGCCAAACCAAGATTACATAACAGTTTTTCGGATACTTTCTATATACATACACAGAGTTTATGGGGCAAAAGTCCAATCTGATAAGTGATGTTCCAGCTTGTGGACTGCTCGGAGTTTCATCAGTGAATATAGAGCAAGCTGTGCTGGAACAGACCATCTGCGTGCTGTATAACTGCGACACAGCTTCACATTCAGAACAGAAAGAGGGAAATAAACAACTTGCATAGTGCAAAAGGAGTAAAGATAAACACACCAGATTTGCATGCAATAGGTCAGCACAGTGGACCAGATGATCATTGCTAGTTTGGTCTTCCCTAAAAAACCGTGAAGTACTAGCCCATATTCCCAAGTTTAAAGTTTTAGGTGCAGAACAGGCCTGAAAAATATTTCACAGTAATGGTAGTGATAGTGGAATTATAAGCCATTAGTGCAGATCTGCATAACTTCCTGGGAATGTGGTTTTCACAATTACCAAAGATTCGTGTGGAGTCACAGACCTGGGAATTTTAAAAGCAGTAGGTAGCGTGTTATAGCTTTCCAAGATAGGAAGATGGCGAGCACAGTTTGGTCCTTGCCCCTTTTACAGAAGCTTGAAAGCAATCAGAATCTTCCTTCATGTCCCCAACACCACCGGGTACCAGGTTTTATTTGTAACCTTAAAGCAGAATCATCAGGTCATCACAGAAGTTTGTGGAGGGGAGGAGGAGGTTGGGAACGACAACAGATGATGAACATCTCCAATCCTTCAATGATTCTTTATCCTTCCTGGTGGGTGGAACTGTAAAACAGGGCACAGAGCTAGGAAGCACCAGAACTACACTTCACCGTCTTCTGTCGTGAGGTACAGTGGGTCCTTGGTGCTTGACGCAGAGACAGGAAGGGGTTGGGGCCGTAGCCTCCTGGCACTGGGTGCCCTGCTGGCGTTACTGTGGTAGGAACCCGTGCCATTGTGCTGAGGCTGCCGGAGGGAAGGAGGCACCGACGAGCTCTTGATCTGGATAATTCTGGTGTCCATCACCTCGCAATCGATCTGCATCATGACTTCATAACCCCGAGTGGTGTTGTGCAAACTCTCTGATGGAACAAACAACAGAGATCACATTAGGTTTGGAGAAATACATGAATAAGAAAATACTGCTTACTCCATGTCAAATCTTCGATGACCACGGCACTTGGCCCTATTATGCGCTTCAAATCAGGCCACTGATGATCTGCATTACAACTCACATTTACCCACCTTGATTCCAAAATTCTCAAATGTCTCCTCCAAAACTACCATCCCCAGTTTTGAAAATTTTCAGCTGATTTCTAGCCTGTATGAAAAGGATTCTTGCTTTCCACTAAATAATTCATGATCAGCTGTGGTTCAGTAGGAAGCACTCTTGCCTCTGATTTAGAAGGTTCAATCCCAATCCAGAGACTTTGAGAACAAAAATGTAAACCAACAGTTCACATGCAACACTGGAGGATTGTGGCATCGTCAGAAAGATGTAAAAGATGAGCAGGGGAAATTCTCCCCAGTGTCCCGGTCAATATTTATCCCTAAACCAACATCACATAAGGGTCACCTGACCTGAAACATCGACTCTGCTTTCATTCCACAGATGTGCCAGACCTGCAGAGTTTCTCCAGCTACGTGTTTTTGTTTCAGATTTCCTGCACCCACAGTTCTCTGCATTTTTAAAGAAAAAAAAACTATCTCGTAGCAGGCGGAGCTTGCTACGCATAAAGTGGCTGCCACATCACTTCAGTGATCATATTTCACTGGCTAAGTTGGCCTGAAGTTTTGAAAGGTACTATCAACTGTCTTTCTCCAGAGGGAGCAAATTAGAGAAAGCATATAGCTTATGTAGTGCCAGGAAAACAAAGTACAGCTTTTATTCTGGGGAGAAGTTACATCGACCTCTAGGTTGAGGTCATCTGATACAGTACAGACTTTCTGGGTGAAGGATTCATGCGGGCCACAAATAAACCACTTTGAAGGGGCTCAAATACAGCATTGCGTTGCTGAGTTGCGTGAGAACTGTTGCGTTGAACCAAGATGTCCATTACTTCTTGGATGGTCGTGCAACACCCTGCAGTCACCAAGAGAACCCCAGGTCACATTAGGGCTTCACTGCAGTGATGTCACTGACATAATGTAGGAAATGTAGCAGGGAGAGTTGGGCAGAACAAGATCCCACAAACATAATTTTACCTTTTTGCCACAAGTGATTTTATTGTGATGTGTGCATTGGCTCCAGAGTACTGGGAGGATTCCTCTGCATTTCTTCAAAACAGTGCCTTGGGAGGCAATGAGGAGAAAGCGAGAGCTTAACAGTTTTATTTGAATTTTATTTGCGCAGAGTTGCAAGACGTAATTACCTCCTGTTGTATCTTTTCTTATGACCTGTCTTTAGGCAATCATTAGGAAATTGGGGGGGGGGGGGGGGGGGGGGGGATTGCTGGGAGGTTAGGCAGGAGAAGTACCAATCATGATTCTTGCAGAATGGACTAATTAGCCTTTCTTGACTGCAGAGGTCGATTGCCACCCTTGCATACCTTGTCTGTTGTAGAATCATAGAAACAACATTGGAGGAGGTCATTCAGTTTATTGCACCTGCACTGGCTCTCAGAGTGAGCATTTGGCCTTGGCCCTCACACCCCCACCTTTACCCATTACCATTTAACCTCCCCCCACAGTTCAAGTATCTGCCAGTTCGCTTGCAAAACTAACAATCAGCTGCAACAACATTTGATGCCCCAGATCCTGAGAGCTCAGTGAAAGGATTGCTCATGACCCACCCCACGAAATGTGGCCAACAATCTGAAATCACTTCCTTCTGGTAATTGAGTCACTTGCTCGAGGGAATAGAGATTTGCTGTTTATGGATGGAAAGCAGGATCACTTAAATGTGAGACACTCTAACAAAGGGAACACTTCCAAAGTTAAAGCTAGGTAACTTCTGCTTTGAGTTGCTGACAACATTTAAAAAAAAAAAATTCAAAACATCTTTGCTATTGGGTTACTGAGTTGTGCGAGTCCAAACACCCATGTGTTTCTGGTATTTACCGCCCATCACTAAACATATCACAGATTTCCACAGTCACCTGTACAATAAAAATGCAGGATTAGATTGTAATGACAGCACTGAGACCGACAGCTGCCTGGAGCCCAACACAAAGGGATGCTTTCACAAAACAACCTCAGTAAAAACAGAGAAACAATTGCAGTTTGAGAGCAAATCCTGCAAAATTTGAGGATCTGCTCCAAGAATGCAGAGGAATTATGAACGTCTTCAAGCACAGAGCCCTGCATGTCAGCACAGGTGTACACAAGTCCCAGGAACCTGCCCCACAACACCGCCGAGATGCTAAAAAGAAATACTGTTGCAGAGAAATGAGCGGAATAGTACGTCACAAAGTTAATATGCAGATACAGCAAGTGGTTAAGGTGGCTAATAGAAGGCTATCCTGTATTATGAGCAGCAGAATATAGAAATAAGGATGTTACGCTTCAGCTGTAGAGGGCATTGGTAAGACCACATTTCAAGTGCTGCATGCAGTTTCTGTCTGCTCAATTGAGCAGGGATATATATAAAAGTGCGCACACACACACACACACACACAGTAACCTCGATTATCTACATGACACGGATGGGGAATATTTTGTTCAGATAATCGAATATTCGGCTAATCGAGTCTCCTCTGTATATGTGCGTGATGGTGGCAGTTCAGAGGAACCATATTAGATTGATATCTGGAGGATTGGGTT
Source organism: Chiloscyllium plagiosum (assembly GCF_004010195.1). Taxonomy (NCBI): domain Eukaryota; kingdom Metazoa; phylum Chordata; class Chondrichthyes; order Orectolobiformes; family Hemiscylliidae; genus Chiloscyllium; species Chiloscyllium plagiosum. The sequence continues at coordinate 28,781,480 of NC_057746.1, read as the reverse complement.
GTCTAGGGGAAGAACGATTAAGAGGTATTTGGATGGGTATACGAATAGGAAGGTTTGGAGGGATATGGGCCGGGTGCTGGCAGGTGGGACGAGATGGGGTTGGGATATCTGGTCGGCATGGAAGGGTTGGACCAAAGGGTCTGCTTCCATGCTGCACATCTCTAGGACTCTAAATGGCTAGATTCTTGTCAGATAAAGGAATTATCAGAGATGGATTGAAATATGGAAATTGAAACATAAACAATCATCGGGCTCAAATGTTAATTTGGCTTCTCTCTCCACAGATGCTGAGTTTCTGCAGCATTTTCTGCTTTTACTTCAGATTTATAATTTTGCTTTTATTTCAGCCATCAAATCAAACAGTGGAGCATGCTGAAGGGGCTAAATAATCTGCCTCTATTCCTGATTTGTACATTCCAACAACCAAGGTCTATTGGAAACCCAAAAGAGATAGCAGCAAGTGTTTTTGTGATGTGGTAAAACATTTTGAAAGCACTTTAAAAGTGATGATTGGACAAAATTTGGCATTCATGGAGGCACAGAAAGTAGTGGTGCCATAGATGATCTTGAAGACTAAGAGAGAAGTGGTGACAAGATGCCAGCAGTGGAGTAATACAATGATCTTGGGAAGTTAGAGAGATAGAGAGCGGCAAGGCCAATGCCTCAAGGTAGCAGCTGTTAGTCGTCAACAACTTCAGCTTTCAGTCCTGAATAATATGCAGCAGGAAATTCCCGTGGCTCACTGTGGACATCACAATAATAAACAAGTCAAAGGGTAAACAAAAAAGTCAAAAGTGGAAAGCAAGTTTATCGGTCGAGTCATCCTGAAAATGCAAATGGATAGGAACGTGCCAGCAATACAAGCTCACATTTCTCTTATTAGGAGAGCAGGCAGCTCAGTAGCCCATCATGACACTGTCAGCTCTTTAACGGACTAAATTAGCCTCACACCTCTTGATCTTTCCCCATTGCCATACAAATGATTCTCTTTAAAGAGAGATCCAATTCCTCATTGCGAGTTACTTTAAAATCAGCTTCCACTGCCTAATAACACACTGCTTCCCAAATCGTGACAGCTTGCTGTCAATCATCTTTCTCCCTGATTCTATGCAAAGTATCCCGAATCTGCATGGTTTGGTTACTGATCCATCTGGCCACTTGAATCAGTTTTTCCTGAGTTACTCTTTCAAAATCCTTTGCGATTTTGAGCATGTAACCAGTTATGCTGCAAGAGGATCACAGTTAGCTCAACACACAGTGTCATCACGCTGCGGTTAAACACTGCATTAGTCCCAGCTGCACAAGTCTCCCTGGCCATTTTGTCAATTCCCACTGATGGATGAACTACATAAAGAAATATTTAGGTCCTGAAGGATCATCCACTCTTGGCTTTCACTCTCAAAAATTTCAGAGATTCTGGAAAGGTCCAAGTGAATTGAAAAACTGCAAACGTAACATCACTTGTTAAAAACAGAAGGACATGATTTTGAAGATGCAACAACCAAACAATGTGGATAAGGGGGACCAAGTAAATCTGTTTTGGCATGTCTGAAAAAGCATCTGATTGGGTGTCACGGTTATATCTTGACATGGATGGTGGATTGGCTCATCAACAGGAAGCAATGTTGAGATAAATGAGCCATTTCCAGGTTGACAGACAGCAACTGGTGGAATACGGCAAGAATCAGTGCTTGGGCCTTAACTATTTACTATCTGTATTACTGACTTGGATGGAGCGATCAATTTATTGTAGCCACAATTGCTGACAATACAGAAGTAGAAGAAACACAAGTTGTTAAGAGAATAGTGATTCTGAAAAGGAAAACAGTTTGGTTCAGAGTTGGCCAAAAATAGTGTCAGATGGAGTATGATGTGGGAAAATGTTACATTGTCACCTTTGGTAGGAAGAGAAGATAAGCGGGTTATTGAAATCTAAGGAAGACCACAACTCTTGTGTACAGATAACCATAAGTAATGGATCCCAAAATGCCATTATGTAGGTATAGTAGGTAATCAGGAAGGTGAGTGTAATATTAATTTTTTTTTGCAAGGACAGAGTATACAAGTCAGCAAAACTTGCTCAAACAGTACAATGCATTGATGAGAAAAGGCACGGAGTATAGTTTGAGATCATATTCCCAAAGGAGGACTTGCTTTAGAAACAAATCAGAAATATCCACTAGGCTGATTTGTGAGATGGAGGAGTTATTGTCTGTGGAAAGGTTGAGCAGGTTCACCCTATACTGAATGAAGTTTAGAAAAACAAAATGATTTTAATCAAAACAAAAGAATTGGAGGGGGTCTCACAAGGTGGATTCTGAGAAGATGCATCACCTCATTCAGGCATCCAGTTCTGGTGGACAGCTTGAAAGTAAGGGGTTGCCCATTTACGGCAGAGACGAACAGAGTCATTACTGTTTGGAATCCTTTACTCCTCCATCTATTGAAGATGGAATTAGATTTTTTATGAGGGACTCCACGGTTATTTTAAGAGGATGGGACAGTAAATTGGAGCTGAGGCTACAATCAGGCAGCTATGATTTTAATAAATGGTGGAGCAACCCTGAGAGGTCGAATGGCTTCTTCACATTTCTCATGATCGCCTCCAGCTACCATAGCAACGAACTCCTCAATGAACTGATTTTCCAGATAAAATCGCTTTCACAGAAACTGTGGCCCTGTTAATAATGGCTTCATTCAGTTGGGATGACGGAGCGTTGCTGGGATCGGGGTTTACCATTGCGTATCAATCTTCAACCTCTTTAAGTTCTGTGCTTTAGCATTTGAACTGGTTATCTTTCCCGTGAACAGTGACCCACCAGGGATCAGGAGAGTGGAAAGCTCCACAGTTTTTGGACAGAAACGGACTAATCATGGACTTTCGGTCATTTCTTCACAGCCTGTGGTTTAGAACATCGTGGCAACACTATCACTGTTTATGTGCACACACACTGCTTCACTGTTTGGAAATGGTTTGTTGTACAAGGACAGTGACAACTAATTGAGAACCCACTTCTGAATCAATTAGACTGTAAACACGTTAGCACGCGAAGATTTGTGGCTCTTAGGCCCAGCTTAGAATGGAGACTGGAATGTGTTCATGGCATTTGCTTCTATACTTGTTGACAAGATTCTACCGAATTATACCATTCTGATTCTTTATATTTCTTCAAGAAACATTAAGCCCCGCCCACCAGGGTGAAACAAATTGTCTATTTAACTTGCATTGTAAATGCTCCTCTCAGCTTCCCATGCTGGGGTGGCTCAGTGGTAAGCACAGCCGCCTCACATTGTTAGGGACCTGAGTTCTATTCCAGCCTCGGGCAATCGTCGTTGTGGAGTTTGCACATTCTCCACAGGTCTACATGGGTTTGCTCCGGTTTCCTCCCACAGTCAAAGATGTGCAGGTTAGGTGGATTGGCTCTGCTGAGTTGTCCATTGTATCTTGAGGGACTTGCTGGATAGGTGGGGTTAGCATTGGGAAATGCAGGGTTACAGGATTAGGGTAGGGGTGTGTGTTTCTGGGTTGGATGCTTTTTTGAGGGTCGCTGCAGACTCGATGGGCCGAATGGCACGCTTCCTCGTTATTGGGATTCTACGACCATTCCTCAGGTTCCCCAACTGGAGCAGATAGGCTATAATTAACAGCAGGGAGAAAGTGAAGACTGCAGATGCTGGAGATCAGAGGCCAGGAGTGTGGAGCCGGAAAAGCACAGCAAGTCAGACAGCCTCCGAGGAGCAGGAGAATTAATGTTTCAGGCATAGGCACTTCATCAGGAAGGGAAGGATGAAGGGCTTATGCCTGAAATGTTGATTCTCCTGCTCCTCGGGTGCTGCCTGACCGGCTGTGCTTTTCCAGCACCACACTCTCGACTATTAGTAACAAAATTTGAAAGCAGGGTCTAAATCTGCAGGGTATGGAATTGCCACAATATATCTTTAGAGCAGAGAGCAAGAGGAAACACATCTAAAATCATTAATGTTCTTTCACGTTTTTGGTTTGTTTCCATTCTCAGACGGTCTAGTTCAACTATAAGCAGGCTCTCCTCTTGCTTACCATTCACTGCCATGGCTGGCATCACAAGGGACATCTTTGGCCTGTTGGTCTTGTTGTGACTGATGGCTGGTAACAGCAGGTGATCCTGCAACAGGGTAGAAAAAGTTATGATTTAAATCCTGCCACATGCTTGTGCCCATGAGCACTCACACATACAGGTGCACGCGGTCACACAACTTTGCAACATTCAAAAACTGCTCATATTTACCCTTCGGAACGAAACGACGTAGAAGGTGTCTTCCCTCCTATCAATAGCATCCATGAAGTCATAGTAACTCTGCTCAGGGCTCTGGTAAACCTGCAACTGACTGGACGTCAACCTGCCAACAAGGAAAACATCTTAAACCACCAGAAGTAGAAAACAGAGAAAAGGAGTTGTCCATTGAGCCACTGTTCAATACAATCACAGCTGATCCTCTAATTCATGCCGTATTCTTGCTCTCACCCCAGACCCAGTTTCAACCAGGGGGACTACATAGTGTGATGACCAGATTCTGAATTAAACATGGAAAGACTATGGTGGGAATGTGTAACAACCTGGGCCTGTGGCCATTTCCAACACTGGTCTGACATGTCTCCCATGGTACTGAAGTCTTCCAAGAACTCCACCCACTGTACAGATGACACACTGATTGCTTCTGGGCTCCCTCAGGTGGTCAGCAGAACAGATTCGCAATGATCATAGAATCCCTACAGTATGGAAACAGACCATTCAGCCCTACAAGTCCACACCCTCTGAAGACTAACTTGCCCAGACACATTCCCTACTTTACTCCTCAATAATGCTCCTAACTTATACATCCCTGAACATTATGGACAATTATAACATGGCCAATTCACGTAACTTGCACATCTTTGGATGATGCTCCCACACTGATGTGGCTCGCAACATAGTGACTGATTGGACATCTCAGAGGGCATCAGATCAACTTCAAAGCACATAGATCATGTGTGTGAAGGATGCGAATGGACTTGAGGCACTTTTATTTTTAAAATGACAAAGGGTCTTTTTTTTCTGGTATTGGGAAAAATACTGTTGCACAGGTATATTTAAACTCATGGCACAAGGAAGGAAGAAACACAAAGCTTGTATTAATGTGGCAAAATTATCAACCTCAGGACATTTCAATGTGCAATACAGGCAGTAATCTTGAAGAGTCATCACTACTGTAGTCGTGGAACTATAACGGCCAATTTATACACTGAAATCTCTCACAAACAGCAATGACAAATGGCCATATTGTATATATTTTATAAATGATACAGGTTGAGGGATAATTATGGCTGAAGATACTGGTGGGGAATCCGCTTGCTCTTCTCTAATAAGGTATCCGTGGAATATTTTACTTATGGGCTCTTGATTTGACTCCTCACCCAAAAAGGTGAGAAGTGACCATGATCACAGCTTTGGAAACAGATTTTATTTATACCTACAAGTTACAATTGTAGCAAACATTACCATTTGTGGAAGAGGAAAAGGAGAGGATAAATAAAGATGGGAATGACCCAAGCAAAATAAAAAATGCGCAACTAAAAAGCTAGCCTAAAAAGTCCATTCTCAATCTGATGTGGAATATTTGGACGACAGGAGCCAAGAGTGAAAAAAAAAACTCTAATGAAAAGATTCAAAGTTAGAAATTCTATAAACAGAATGATGCGCTTTAATCAGTTGACTTCTCCCAAATTGAAGCCAATATTAATGATCACGAAGCACAGCATTTTCTCTGTAATTTTGCAGCACTGTTACATCAGACAGTTTTGGAATGTAAACACACAGCCTGATTAGCATCCCTCAGGATTTTTCAAAATTACTTGTTATAGTTCAAATCTGAACTAGCCTCTTTTGCTTGCTGGGTAAAGCAAGAAATTTTGGGTTGCTGAAAAGAAGCTAGCTTGAAGTGTGGGAAGAAAATGACTTAATTCTATACAGTCAGTCAATTGTTTAAAATAAAGTAATCGATGGTCCAAATGCATGGACGAGTCACAAGTCTGTGGAACCCACCTGGTGGAAGCCTCCGCAGACTGAACTGGAATAAACCGGGATAGATTGATCTTCCTCTGCTGAGTCCTCTGAAACAGAGACATTGATAGCGATGAACAAATAAGCTTGCTGACAATGTTCCCTTTGTTCCACGCCACAAGTGCAAAATAATTCAAAAAGCAGCATCTCTCTTGCCCTTGACGGATAAGAATGTACAGAGGAACATCGATTATCCGGCATTTGATTATCTGAATTTTGGATTATCTGAACAAGATCACAAGATGCTTTGCTAAACTGTGTTATTCGGTATGCGATTATCCAAACAAAATATGCCCCGCCCATGTTGTGCTACGGATTCCTTCTACAATCCAAAGATGGGTAGGTTAGGTGAATTGGCCATCCTAAATTGCCCATAATGTTCATGGATATTTAGGTTAATTGCATTAGTCAGGGGTAAATATAGAATAATCGGGTAGGAGAATGGGTCTGGGTGGGTTACTCTTCAGTGTCAGTGTGGACCTGTTGGGCCGAAGGACCTATTTCCACACTGTAGGAATCTATGAAACATCTCGAGTTTTGAGAGCACAATCTGTGTTGACCCATTGTGTGGCACTGTAAGAGTGCCTTTTGTTGGAGATGCCAACTTGCAGGTAAGACATTAAACAGAGGTCCCGCCTGCATGTGAGAAATTATGGAACATATTTGATACACGTAAAAAAACATACTTGCGACATGCTCAGAATATGTGTGTAAAACCTTATTCTTAATATAGAACAGTATGGCATCCTCCTGGACACCTGATAAACATTCCTCTTAAAATCAAACTCTGTGAATTAACGAGCTGACAATTAATAATATCAACTTCATTTAAAGGAATTAACTAACTAAAAAGCCCTTTGTTACCCAGAGAATGAGAGAGGATAGTCAACAAAATGCAAATTCTTCCTTCATTGTCTAAAGGGCATGGAGATGTCAATGCTGCACAGAAATTTGCATATATAAAAAAATTCTAGGAGAAAGTGAGGACTGCAGATATTGGAGATCAGAGCTGAAAATGTGTTGCTGGAAAAGCGCAGCAGGTCAGGCAGCATCCAAGGAGCAGGAGAATTGACGTTTCGGGCATGAGCCCTTCTTCAGGATTCCTGAAGAAGGGCTCATGCCCGAAACGTCGATTCTCCTGCTCCTTGGATGCTGCCTGACCTGCTGCGCTTTTCCAGCAACACATTTTCAGCGTATATAAAAAAATTGGCAAGCATTATAATCTGCAGACCTTATTGGTGTTAGGCAGCAGTGCATGCACAATGACTTCAAAATTTTCCAGTGATATAATCCCTGGCTTTCAATCATCCTGATTACCAGTCATCACTTAGTGCTCTGGATTATGATGGAGCTCAGAAAAGTAACAGCCTCATACAAAGAGCAATGTCAGGGAAATGTCAGTTTGGCAGTACGTGTCTCTAACACGCTGATTCCACAAGCTACAAGAGATATGAACACATCCTGAATTACTCGCATTTTAAAGTAGCACCTTTAACATAAAATGTACACAGAAGCATCATCAGATATCACCCACGACCAAACTACAGAATGATTAATGAGGAAACGGTGAGCAAAGTTTGGTTAAAGTTGAAGGGGTCAGAAAGGTAGATGGTATAGGGAGGAATGTTTAGGGTCTGAACAAATAAATGCACAGCCATTGAAAACAAACTAATGATAAGCAAGTGATCAGAATTAGCTGAGCACATCAAAACGCAGAGGATTGTGCAGCTGGAGGAGATTACGGAGATAGCAAGAGGGTTAAACAGTGAAGGGACTCATGAGTAAGGATGGAAATGAAGCACAAGTCTATCAGCATGAAGAACAGCTCAAAGCTGAGACTGTCCAGTTCTGACAACAAGGTTGAGATCATAACTGTTAGTCCTCAAGGTTTCCACACGTCTGTTTTCCAGCAGAGACTGGATCAGTGGTGCTGGAAGAGCACAGCAATTCAGGCAGCATCCAAGGACAGGCAAAATCGACGTTTCGGGCAAAAGCCCTTCATCAGGTTTTGCCCAAAACGTCGATTTTGCCTGTCCTCAGATGCTGCCTGAATTGCTGTGCTCTTCCAGCACCACTGATCCAGAATCTGGTTTCCAGCATCTGCAGTCATTGTTTTTACCTTCCAGCAGAGACTGCTGAGTGCATGTTAATTTTGTGAAGTAATAACCTCTGCCAACTTCCTTGGTGAGGGAACATGTACACCGAGGTAAATGGCGAAGTTAGTCACTCTTACTTTCACTACATATGAACACCTTTCAGCACTTGGGTAATCTCCACCTTACCATGCTTTGTTTAAATTTCTTTTGACGCTTTGGTTTCTCATTGGACTTCGTCCTTTCAATTTGATGCCGGTGTACCCAGCCACGCAATTCATCGGCAAGTCTAGATTGGAGAGAGACATTGAAAACAACACAACTCCCAATATAACAGCGAGCCATTTAATTTATTGGCGAGTCAGCATTGGAGAAACACACACACACTTCATTTCCAAAATTGGTTTTCTCCACAGGGTAAATAGGTTAATGTTGGTTATGGAAAACCTTTGTTTCTGTGCTGAGGGTGGGAGAAAGAATAAAAAGGATTCTCCAGCCATTTAGGCGATAGCTCTGGGTAAGGATTGAAGCTGGAGGTATCTCATTTCAACTGTCATTCTCCTCCTTCCTCCCCTGACCCTCACCACACACTCCCCTCCACACACACAACCCCAGCCAATGCTACCCTAACCGCCCTTCACAAGCTTAAATGTACCTGAGCGATTCGGTCTTGTTGAACTGACGGCAATCCGAGGAAGGGAAGAGGATCCGATCAATGTCACGAAGTACCAGGTCTTTTACGTCGGAGTAAGCCATAGTGATGTTGCTGAGGAAAAAGTGTCAAAGTGTGAAGAAAAGCATCGGCTCAGCCTGTTTAGGTTTAGACTGCAGTGCAGTGGATTAAACAGGACTCTCACTACCTTACTGACCAACAGTACTTCTAATGTTAACTTAACCCAGTTTAAAAGTCACACAGGAGAGACTGGTCCAATCAGTTAACATATGATCGCTCAGTCCTAACAGAGAGCAGTTAAGTTAGTGAATTCATTACACCGCAGGCAGTCACTTGACCCATTGTACCTCAATAAAGGGAGAGTTGTATACAGGTTTCACAAACTTTAAGCTTCCTGTAAGACCATAAGATTAGGAACAGAGTTTGGCCATTTGGCCCATCAAACCTGCTCCATCATTTGATCATGGTTGATATGTCTCTCAACCCCATTCTCTGGCTTCTCCTCAAAACCCTTGATCACCTGATAAATCAAGAACCTATCCATCTCCATCTTAAAGAGGCTCAATGACTTGGCCTCTGGGGTCATCACTCTGGCTGAAGAAATTCCTCCCCATCTCAGTTGAAAGACCAAGCCTTCACCTGGAAGCCATGCTCTCAGGTCCTAGTCTCCTCTATCTGTGGAACCATATTCTTTATGTCCACTCTATCCAGGTCTCTAGGTATACTCTAAGCTACAATCAGGTCTCCCTTCATCCTTCTAAACATCATGTACAGTCCCAGATTCCTCAACCACTCCTTGTATGACAAACCCTCCACCCCTCGTTTCATTCTTGTAAACCTCTCTGGACTCCTTGTAAAGCCAGCACATCATTCCTTCCAAACAGGCCCAAACTGCACACAATATTCAACATGAGGTCTGACTAGAGCCTTATATAGTCTCAGCAGTACATCCCTCCTGCATTATAGTCCCTCTTAAAAGTAATGCGAACATTGCATTTGTTTTCCCAACTGCCAAGTGAACCTGCAATTTAAGCTTCAGAGAATTCTGAACTACGACTCCCTAGTCTGTGCGCTTCAGATTTGCAAAGCATTTCCCAATTTAGAAAACAGTCAACACCCCTATTCTTTCTACCAAAGTGCATAATCTTACATTTGATTTGGAGATGCCGGTGTTGGACTGGGGTGTACAAAGTTAAAAATCACACAACACCAGGTTATAGTCCAACAGGTTTAATTGGAAGCACACTAGCTTTCAGAGCGACACTCCTTTATCAGAAGGATTATAACCTGGTGTTGTGTGATTTTTAATCTTACATTTGTCCACATTGTATTCCATCTGCTACTTTGCCCACTCTCTTGGCCTGTCCAAGTCTTTCTGCAGCTTCCCCACTTGCTCAACACGATCTGTTCCTTCACCAATTTTCGAACATCTGCGAACTTAGCAAAAATGCCCTCTCAGATTCTCCATCCAGGTCATTAACATGAATAGTGTGGTACTAACACTGATGTCTGATGCACTCCACTAGACTGTGGCTGCTACCCAGATAAAGACCCTTCTAATTCTTACCTCTGCCAGCTAGCCAACCTTCTATCCATGCCAGTACTTTGCCTCTAACACCATGGGCTATTATCTTATTTAGCAACCTCCTGTGCAGCACTCTGTCAAAGGCCTTCTGAAAATCCAAATGGATTACATCCACTCACTCTTATCTAACTTGTTCATTACTTACTCAAAGATTTTGATCAGATGTGTTAGGTATGTCCAGCCCTTAATGAAACCATGCTGACTCAGCCCTATTTTACTAGGCACTTCCAAGTACACTACAACCCCATTCTTATTAATGGATTCTAAAATCTTACCAATAACAGAAGTCAGGTTAAACACCCTAGAATTTCCTGTCTTCTATCTCCCTCCCATCTTAAACAGGGATGTAACACAGGCCAATTTCCAGTCCTGTGGGACCCTCTCTGACTCCTGAAAGATCACCACCAGTGCTTCCACAGTCTTCTCAGCTATCTCCCCATAACCCTGGCGTGTGGTCCATCTGATACAGGTGAGTTATCCACCTTCAGATCTTTCAGCTTCCACAGCACCACTTTAGTGATGGCCACTGCACTCACCTCTGCCCCTGACTCTTGAAATTCTGCAATGCCAATTATGTCTTCCACTATGAAAACCAATGCTAAGTACCTATTCAGTTCCTCTGCCATTTCTTTCTTCCTCATTGTTACTTCTCAAGCCTCATTTTCCAGCATTTCAACATTCACATTTTCCTTTTATATATATAAAAAACTCCTTCAATCTTCTCTCAATTTACTAGTTAACTTATGCTTATCTTTCATCTCCCCCACCCCCCTTATTGCTTTTTCAGTTATCCTCTGCTGGTTTTTAAATGTTTCCCAATCCTCTGGCTTCCCATTAATCCACATTGTATGCCTTTTCTTTTGCTTTTATTCTGTCCCTGACTTCCCTTGTGAGCAATGGTTGCCCAGCTTCCCAGAGTTCGTTTCTTCTTCCTTGGAATGAATTTTTGTGTGCATCCCAAATTACCCCCAGAAACTCCTCCTATTGTTTTTCCAGTTCCTTGCGAGATTCACATCTCCCCCCCCTCACCTCTGTCAAAGGCCCCAAAGGAGCCTACCACGTCCAGAGTTTTACCTGTACTTCCACAAACGTCACTTACTGTATCCGTTGCTCCCGATGCGGTCTCCTCTACACTGGGGAGATAGGATGCCTAATTGCAGAGCGTTTCAGAGATCATCTCCAGGACACCCGCAACAACCAACCCCACTGCCCTGTGGCAGAACACTTCAACTCCCCCCTCCCACTTCGCCAAGGACATGCAGGTCCTGGGACTCCTCCATTGCCACTCCCTCACCACCTGCCGCTTGGAGGAAGAACACTCATCTTCTGCCTCAGGATCCTCTAACCTCACAGCATCAATGTGGATCTCACCAGTTTCCTCATATTCCCTACCCCCATCTTATCCCAGTTCCAACCTTTTAACTCGGCACCACCCTCATGACCTGTCCATCTTCCTTCCCGCCTTTTCGCTCCACCCTATCGTCATTACCCCCACCTCCAACTACCTATCACACTCTTAGCTACCTTCCCACCAGCCCCATCCCCTCCCCCTCCCCATTTACCTCACCATCCCCTCAGCTCACAGCTTCATTCCTGATGAAGGGCTTTTGCCTGAAATGTCGATTCTCCTGCTCCTTGGATGCTGCCGGACCTGCTATGCTCTTCTAGCACCATACTCTCGACTCTAATCTCCAGTATCTGCAGTCCTCACTTTCATCTAGATTCCTCTTCCAATCAACTCTGGACAGGTCCTCCCCATATCTTTCCCAGATCATCTCAGGGACAATGAGGCACTTTTAAAACGCAGTCACTGTTCTAAGCCTCGTACCTGCTTGTACAATAGTAATCTAATTGTGACCAGACTGTTTTCAAAATGTTAATTTAGGAAACATATTGGCAACCACACTATTGTAATGCCCCTGATCTTCTGCAAAAGTGGCACTGGATTTTATACTGTCCACCTAATAGCACAGATGAAACCTCATCTCATTCAAGATATGGCACCTCTGACAGTGCAGCATTCCCTCAAGACTTTTGAAACATTCATTCAATTAGTTCCATGCTTTCTCCATAGCCCAGCCAACTTCAGATAGTTATTCACCAAGAGGGAAAGATAACTCTATTCCCCAACCCCCCTCCACTTGCCATTTGTGTCAAATATTTCAAATATGTCCCCTACAGTTGTTCACCCCTTTTGTGAAAACCACAGAATCCCTAGTGTGGAAACAGGTCATTCAGTCTACAGAGTTCACACTGACCTTCCAAAGAGAATCCTACCCAGACCACCTCCCTATCCTATTTCTGTTACCCTGCATTTTCTCTGGTTAGTGCACGTAACCTATATATCCCTGGATACTGTGACAATTTAGCATGGCCAATCCACCTAACCTGCACATCTTTGAACCAAGTTTCCCCTTCTTTATCCTATTACAACTTCAACATTTTGAACTGCCTAATTAAATTTCCCTTAACTTAGGAGAGACAGCATAACCTAGTGATTCCAAAACCAGTATGGGGAAAGCGGCTGGAGGGTTTGAGCTATAGGGAGAGGCTGAATAGGCTGGGGCTGTTTTTCCTGGAGCGTCAAAGACTGAGGGGTGAGCTTATAGAGGTTTATCAAAACATGAGGGACATGGATAGGGTAAATAGACAAGGTTTCTTCCCTGGGTTGAGGGAGTCCAGAACTAGAGGGCATGGGTTTAGGGTGGGAGGAGAAAAGATTTAAAAAGGAACTAAGGGGCAACTTTTTCATGCAAAAGGTGGTGCATGTGTGAAATGAACTGCCAGAGGAAGGGGCTGGGCTTGTTTCAGGAAAGCAAACAGTAAAGTGAAACTGCACAAGTTGCAGTTTTCATTTTGCATTGGCCATCTTGAGATATTGTCATTGTGATTTCAGGAGAAAGAGAAGACAGATATAAAACTCTAATTGCATTCACGTTAATTGTGGATAAACACCCAGCCAGCTATACAATTATAGATGTCATCTTCCAAAGTTTGGATCATGCACAAAGCATATTTACAGCTCACGAACAAAACGGCTACGTACCTATGACTAAAGGCAGGTAAGCCCCATTAGTGAGAGACAGGGCAGAGTGTAGCACACACAGGAGATAAGTGGGGAATAGTTCATGCTCATTAATGGGTGATCACAGCAAGTCACACAGCATCACAAGGTGGAGAAGTTGACGTTTTGGGTATAACTCTTCTTTACACCCGAAATGTAGACTTCTCCACCTCCTGATGCTGCCTGGTTTGCTGCTTCCTGCTTGTCTACTTTGGATTCCAGCATCGGCTTTTTTTTTGTCTCTCATTAATGAGTGATTGCAGACTTTCTTGCAGTGCATTGTTTCATTGCTGAGAAAGTGGGACATGCTGTCAAAGCTCATTTGTACTCATTAGCACAGATGTAAGAATACCAATTACAAACATGGTGGTTCAGTGGATAACACTGCTGCCTCACAGCGCCAGGGACCCGGGGTCAATTCCAGCCTCGGGCAACTGTCTGTGTGGAGTTTGCACATTTGCCCTGCATCTGCGTGAGTTTCCTTAGGTGTTCTGGTTTCCCCCCAAAGATGTGCAGGTTAGGTGAATTGGCCATGTTTAAATTTCCCATAGTGTTCAGCGACTTGTAGGTTAGGTGCATCAGTCAGGGGCAAATATAGGGTAGGGAAATGGGTCTGGATGGGTTACTCATCGGAGGGTCAGTGTAGACTTGTTGGGCCGAAGAGCCTGTTTCCACACTGTTGTGATTCGAATTCTAAAAGAGAACCACAACGTACACCATGAAAACTGGGTGCTGGTTGGTTGGCAAGTTAAACAAAAACTTTGGGGTAACTGCTCCCTGCAGCAATCTCCAAGGCAACACCCTGCCCAATTTGTTTGCTACAGAATAATGGCAACAATCTATCAAACACTGCGCTGCATGGCAGCACTTTGAGACATCTGGCGGTCATGAAAAGTGCTACATAAGTGCAAGTTTTTTGAACTCCAAGGGGCATCAACTTCAACTGCTTTCTCTGCTCAGGAATCTTCCAAAATCAAATGGAGTATTCAGTTTAAATCCTTCTCAGCACTACTCTGTTAGCTTTATTGAGAAGATAGATTTGATGGCATGTATAACCGCCCTTCCCCTCCATTACGAAGGAATGAACAAATTATGAGTACATAGTTATAAATTTCAAGCAATACAATTAAAAGCTGAAAACCACAAGCTGTCAACTGTAATTTCCACCCCATAATAAAAAAGTACTTTAATAAACATTGCCTGGAAATAGGAGGTTAATTTAACGGACTTGGGAGTTTCGATTCCGCACACACAACTCTCATTTTGTTTCTTGCATCTTTACAAGAAATAAATCTTGCTCTGTAGACTTTTATTTGTCATGCAATGGGATCAGGAAATAAATGAAGTGTGTAACTCTTATCTGAGGGGGCTTGCAGGTCTCCAAGAGAGCAAGAAACAAAACGGCAGAGGAGCAGGGTAAGGAAGGCCTCTCTGTGTTTTGCCTGCCTGCATCCAGAGCTGCTATTGTAGCAGATGATGCAGAGATAGTGAAGGGCGCACAGCAACCAATAATAATCAGCCTGCTGAGTGCCCTCAAACCCACAGCAGCAACCACAAATTCCAGACATGCTAGCTCACTGGGTGGCTAATTCTTACTTTGTAAATAGGTTTACTCCATTGGGCAGAAGGGAATGTTTTTGTACCAACAGCTTAGCCTACTTTGACTACAAGCACAGGCTGTACAATAGACAGGATTTCCATAACAACTGTAATCACACTACACAGCATTCACGGTGAGCCAGATAAGGATCAATGTTCTGCATGGACTTTGGGCCACACATGTATTGCTTTTAATGTCTCAGGAATTTGCTTGCTTCGGAAATTTAATAGAGCAGTACTCCTGCAAGTAAAATTGGCAACAAATCGACACTGAACGAGCTGACATTTAAAGTACCACCAATTTCCAATATCTTTCCCCAATTAGAAACTGGATGAGATCATTCAGCCCATTCAATTTATTCCACCATTTAGTGTGATTGCAGCTCAGAGAACTCACTTCACCTGCTTGATTAGGTTCTATGCTCCTTTATAATCACTGGAAATGATCTGTCTTCAGATTTAAAATGAGTAATTATTACGAGCATTATTTCTTGCAAGGGAGAAGGAAGAAAACTCTACAGGTCTATAAATCCTTCTCAGAGTAGGGAAAAATATTCCTAACTTACTTCCTGAAAGACCTGGTTCTGATATATAAAAAGTACATCTTTATATCACGACATCCTCCACAGGAGTAATTTTCTCTACACACTATCACATTTCTCTCGAAATCATGAAAAGTAGAGTCACATTGCCTCTCAATCAATAGTCCAGCAATGCAACTCTAGTTCATGCCATCCTGCCTCCTAATTGATAACTTACTATGAAGCCAACTGTGGTTCAGTACATTGAAAACAATGTTCAATAGCTGTGATTCAAGTCACCGGAGTGGTGTTTAAACACTGAGGATATAATGTATGTGCACCCTCTGATGGGAGGATAAGGAAACAAGACCATGTCAATGCATACAGCCAAGGAAATATGTGAGAGAATATTTGGAAAGAAATATCTTACCCCAATCTTAAATGGGTTAATAAAGACTTTATTCACCACGGGATGGAGGTGATATTGGCTGGACGAGTATTTCAATGCCCAACAAAGACTTATCTAGGGCTCGGCAAGACTGATGTATAAAGAATGACTGTATCGATTAAGATTATATTCACTGGAATTTAGAAGCGTGAGGGGAGAATATCAGAATACCTAGAAAATTCTGAGGACCACAGAGGGTAAATGCAGGAAAGATGTTCCCAATGACTGAGTAGTCTAAAACCAGGAGACACAGAGAATACAGGGTAGACCATTTAAGACTGAAACAAGAAGAAATGTTTTCACCCAGAGAGTGGCAAGCCTGTGGGATTCTTTGCCACAGAAAGCAGTTGAGGCTAAAATATTGAATATCTTCAAAGAGGAGTCAGACATGGTTCTCAGGGTGAAAGGGTTCAAACAGCATTGAAGAAAGCAGTTACAGGGTGTGGACTTGAATGATCAGCTATCATCATACTGAATGTTGGAGAAGGCTTAAAATTCCCAATAACCTATACTTGCATCTATTTTCTGCAGAGGATAAAGAGTGTGGGGCATATTTAAGAGGGAAATCAGAAAAGCAAAGAGGGGATATGAGATAGTCTTGAAAAATAAGGTGAAGGATAATCCAGAGAGCTTCTACAAGAATAGGACGTCTTAAAGATCAACCAAGTCATCTTTGTGTTGAACCATAGGAGTTGGGAGAGATATTAATGAATATTTTGCTTTTGTTTTATAATGGAGAAAGGGAAATAAATATTGATATTTCCAAAACAATTCATAGAACAGAAGAGGAAGTGCTGAAGGTCTTAGAAAACTAAACGTAGATAAATCTCTGGGACCTGATCAAGTATACCTCAATGTTGGGGGAAATTAAGAGGAAATTGCAGGGCCCCGATCAGAAATATCTATAACCACAGGGGAGGTGTTGGATGACTGAAGGTGGCTAATATGTTGTGTCTTCATTTAAGAAAGGCTGTAAAGAGAAACCTGGGAACCACAGTCCTGAGAGTCTGACTTCGGTGGTGGGTAAGTTGCTGAAGGTGATTCTGAAAGATAGGATTTATATGTATTTGAAGAGGCAAGGTATGATTAAGGATACTCAGCATGGTTTTGTGTGAGAGAAATTATATCTCTCAAATTTGATTTTTTTTTGAGGATGTAACCAAAAATATTGATGAGAGCAGAACGGTAGATTTTGTTTATTTAGACTTTTGTAAAGCCTTTGACAAGGTTCCACATGGTAAACTAATTAGTAAAATTAGATCACGTGGGATTCAGGATGAGCTTGCCAATTAGATACAAAAGTGGCTGAATGGCAGGAGACAGACTGGAGGTGGACAGTTGATATTCAGACTGGAGAGCTTTGACCAGCAGTGTTCCACAGGGATCAGTACGGAGTCCACTTTTGTTTGTCATTTATATAAATGACTTAGATGAGAATGGATTTTAGATCAGAGTGGTGCTGGAAAAGCACAGCAGGTCAGGCAGCAACCGAGGAGCAGGAAGATCGACATTTCGGGCAAAAGTCCTTCATCAGGAATCCTGATGAAGGGCTTTTGCCCGAAACGTTGATTTTCCTGCTCCTCGGATGCTGCCTGACCTGCTGTGCTTTTCCAGCACCACTCTGATCTAAATTCTGGTTTCCAGCATCTGCATTCCTCACTTTTGCCTTAGATGAGAATGGAGGAAGCATGGTCAGTAAGTTTGTGGATGACACCAAAAATGGTGGTATAGTGGACAGTGAAGAATGCTATTGCAAAGGGATCTTGATCAATTGGGTCGTTGGGCTGAGAGTGGCAGATGGAATTTAATTAGGATAAATGTGAGGTATTGCAGTTTGGTAAAACAAGCAAGGGCAGGACTTACACAATTGATGATAAGGCCATGGGTAGAACGTTCCTCTCACAGTCCAAAGATGTGCAGGTCAGGTGAATTGGCCATGCCAAATTGCCCGTAGTGTTAGGTAAGGGGTAAACGTAGGGGTATGGGTGCGTTGTGCTTCGGCGGGGCGGTGTGGACTTGTTGGGCCAAAGGGCCTGTTTCCACACTAAGTAATCTAATCTAAAAAAAACTAGGGGTTCAGGTACAAAATCCTTTCAAATTTGTGTCACATATAGATAAGGTGGTTAAGGCAGCTTTTACCATGCTTGCTTTCGCTGCTCAGACCTTTGAGTGTGGGAGTTGGGACATTATGTTGAGGTTGCACAGGATTTGGTGAGGCCTGTTTTGGAGGACTGTGTCCAGTTCTAGTCACACTATTCTAAGAAGGATATTATTAAGCTGGAGAGGGTTTAGAAGAGAGTTACCAGAATGTTGTCGAGTTATAAGGACAGGCTGGATAAGCTGGGGCTTTTCTCACTGGAGCATAGGAGGTTGAGAGATAACCTTACAGAGGTTTGTAAAATCATGAGGGGCATGGATAAGGTGAATGGCAGGTGTCTTTTCTCTTGGGTGGGACATTTCAAGACATGGTGCGGCACTATTTTTGAAAGAAGGATTTTAAAAGGACATGAGGGGCAACTTTTTTTTAAATACACAGAGTGGTTAGTGTGTGGAAGTGGTGGATGCAGGTACAATTTCAACTTTTAAAAGACATTTGTATAAGTACATAAATAGGAAAGGTTTGGAGGGATTTGGGCGAAGCACAGGCAAGTGGGACTACTTCAGTTTGGGATTATGGTCAGCATGGACTGGTTGGACTGAAGGGTGTGTTTATTCTGCATGACTCTTTGTCTATAAAGGGCAGTTTTCCAATAGCTTTCCCGATTTCTGCAAGTGATTGTAACATCTTAAAGATTATGCACCTGAACCTGTAAGTCTCTTTGGACATTTGCTGCATTTAACTTCATACCGTATAGAAAGCACCTAATCTATCCTTTCTCAATCCAAAATGAATAACGTTACACTTTCCTCCACTGAACTCCACCTGCCACACTTCTGCCCATTCACTTAGCCTATCAATATCTCGGAGTAATTTTATGCTACCATATACAAATAAAATGTAAATTTAAAAGACTCAAGTCTAACAGTGATTGTTATAAAAACCCAGCTGGTTCACAAGTCTCCTTTAGGAAAGGAAATCTGCCATCTTTAACTGCTCTGGCCTACATGTGAATCAGAACCAGTCGACTGTGAACCACCCTCTCAAAAGGTCAATAAGTCGCTCCACTGTATCTGCTTGAAAGATGTTCAATTGGAGGCTCAACACTACTCTTCTGAGGGCAATTGAGGATCGTCAACAAATACTGGCCTAGCCAGTGACATTCATGCCCCAATAAAGAATAATTTATAGAGAGCAATGCTACGCAATAATATAGAGTGTGGTGCTGGAAAAGCATAGCAGGTCAGGCCACATCACAGGAGCAGAAGAATCAACGTTTCTGGCATAAGCCCTTCATGAGGAAGGGCTTATGCCCAAAATGTCGATTCTGCGATTCCTGATGAATGGGTTATGCCTGAAGCATTGATTTTCTTGCTCCTCGGATGCTGCCCAACCTGTTGTGCTTTTCCAGCACAACACTCTCGACTCTGATCTCCAACATCTGCAGTCCTCACTTTCTCCTACGCAATAATATACACTAATTACTGTTAACAGTGGGAGTATTCCACAGGGAATTGATCCTCTCGGTTTGAAAACCGCCGGTAATGAGTGAACATAAGAAATCTAAAGAACCCAGTGCATCATGCAAAATCAAGCATTGCTCTTTCCTCAAAAGCTTGCAAACATGCAGCATTTAAAATGAATATATTCTCCCTCTCTGCTTTGTTTCTTTGAAGCCAAAATTATGGTGAGATTTTGTCACACTAAACATTGAACAGATTCCTACATCTCAAAATCTGAAAGCTTACTTCTGTTCTTTCCCTTCGTTAAAATCCAGCTAGCAGTAACCAGACGTCAAACTTGGAATGAGTTGTTCCTTCTTTACATGTAGGGCAGTGGGTTAATGTACAGCCCTTTCAGCTATCAATCAAACTCAATTCAGAATGGAGGAAATAAAAATCTTTCTCCACCAATTCTCCAATCCCCTGGCTCGGAACTGCTAATGCATTCCTTCTTCTTTCCAGCTGACTTCCAGCCACCTTGCTCTCTTCTGTTATTTCCACATGAGACATCTCCACTTTTGAAGACACTGCGGAGCCTTTCTTAACCAAAGCATTCTAATCGCACCCCTCCACCCCAAACAGCCAATCTCCGCTCTCTCTCCATATTCTTGTCCATCTCTGTTTTCACAGAGTGTGCATTCTACTAGATGGGAGTTATTGCTGTTTTGGGACAATTGATTGAAATCAAATGAGAAGGTTCAAAGGAGGGAGTAAGACTTAATGTAGATCCTGCTTCCAGTCTCTGCAAAAGATACCTGATATAAGAATTCAAAACTCAGAGGCACATGGGTGTCAAGGGTGCTTGACAGGGAACAAAGGAGATTTACCAGGGATGAAGAATT
Organism: Chiloscyllium plagiosum; assembly: GCF_004010195.1. Lineage (NCBI taxonomy): Eukaryota > Metazoa > Chordata > Chondrichthyes > Orectolobiformes > Hemiscylliidae > Chiloscyllium > Chiloscyllium plagiosum. The sequence goes on along the minus strand of NC_057746.1, from coordinate 28,760,978 downwards.
TTAACTGCAGTACGAGGTTTAATTGGAGAAGTTAGGGTTGTTCTCCTTGAAGGAAATGAAATTGAGAGGACATTTGATATTGATTACAGCAATTACAGGATTATGACAGGGTTAATTAAGGTAGACAAAATAAAGCTGCTCCCAATGGCTGATTGTACAAGAATGAGGGGACTCTGACTGAAGATTTTGTACATTTCAGGGAGATTCTGAGGTAGAACTTTATTATATAGCAAGTGCAGCTGACCTACAAATTCAGCCTACTAGGGCAGGAGAAAGAGAGATGTTTAAAGGTTAAAAGCAAAATCAGATGAGTACTTAAAGAAACAAACCTGTAGGGCTCTGAGAACAGATTCAGGAATGGGACCGACTGGATTGCTCTAATGCTAGCATGGACTGAATGGCCTCCTTCAACACTGTAATGACTTCATGTTTTGGATAGCAGAAGCTGAGGTCGCTCAGCCTGGCTGCAGAGTTGAAAATTAGGGGCACAGTATCAGAATAAAACATTAATAAGAAGGCTGTGATTCTTTGGACTTCTCCACACCAGAATATACACTCAAGACGGAAATTGATGGGTTCCGGACCATAATTGGAATTGCGGGATGTGGGGCAGGGCTGTGATAGTGGAGCTAAGGTAGAAAATTAGAATGGCAAAGCAGGTTCAAGTGGGCCATATTGGCCTACTCCTGCCCATTTTCTTATGCTGATACTGGTCTCGCTGGGAGGATTGGGGCAGGTTTGATTTCAGAGTTTGGGCTTTGATGCAGAATCTGGCTGCATATGAACTACAAGAATCCAAAAACAAACAAAAAAATGGGAGATTCAAATAGTGGGAGATCTGTCCTTCACTGTTAACTGAAGTCTTGTTGAAGACAGTACAAAAGAAATAAAGAATCAGCAAAGCAAGTTCAAGATTAGGATTATTAGGAACAACAAGGAGCAACGGAAGGAATTTTCTGGCGCCAATATCAGCATTAACAATCTGTGGGCGGGAGATAAGGTCAGAAGGCAATCTACCTGTTTATTCAGTGCTGCCTTGGAAACCAGACTAACCAAAGTATAAATGTGCAACCCTGGAGCAAATTGGCAGCGGCTGGGAGATTTGCTGAAGATTAACATGTATACTTACACAGCAAATCAGATTTAACTCTTAAAGGTTGGAACACCAATCTGGCCATGGAGAAAAGGACACACATTACCAATGACCAGGTTCAGGATAACTGTTTTTAGTAACTGTTTAACTTTATGCCAATTTTTTACTCAAGCTGCAATTTACACAGACTGCAGTTGAAAGTATTTCCCAACTCTGCATACAGGCTAGGTTTGTATTCAAACATTGCCTTGAATATTTGTAAACACCTTTTTCCTTTCAAAAGCTTGGCGAAACATTTTGAGAAACATCTTTTTGGAGCAATGAGATGCAAAGGTTTAGGATGGAGATTCCAAGCCTCAGGACATGGGCAGTTGACGGCATGGCCTACTGATGGCACAGCAATTAAAATTAAGCTAATTAGGCAGCCAGAATGGGAGGGCTGCAAATAGTGCAGGGTGGCAAGACTGCAGGCATTTAGAGTGAGAGGGATGGGAGAATCCACCAAGGGATTTGAAAGGATGGATAAGAATTGTCGAACCAAGACATTACCAATGTAGGTCAGCAAGCACTGAAGCTGACCGATGAATAGGATTTGGTGCGGTCAGTCAGAAGGGTAAATTACAGTAGAGCCCCCACCAAATCCACAGGGGATACATTCCTGACCTACCGCGGATAGGTGCAAACCCATTCATTCAAATAAATAACACAACTTCCCAGCAGACTCCTGGTCCCTGCTTCTGGAATGTTCCCTTTTATATGTTCGGGCCACGATAAACCACGGGCAAGTGAAACCGCGGTAACTGAACCCATGGATATGGGGGTCGCCCTGTAAAAGAAACAATCAGGGAGGGACATTCAAGTCCATTCAATCTAATCCACCTTTCTCATCTTTAATGTTGCTTCATTCACTGGTCTAAATGAATTGGGAGAAACTGAGGACTGCAGATACCGGACATCAGAGTCAAAAAGTATGGTGCTGGAAAAACACAGCAGGTCAGGCAGCATCCGAGGAGCAGGAGAGCCCTTGCAGAAGGGCTTATGCTTGAAACTTCGACTCTCCTGCTCCTCAGATGCTGCCTGACCGGCTGTGCTTTTCCAGCACCACACTTTTTGACTCTGGTTTAAATGAATGCAGGATACATGCCTCAGCCTGGCTGCAGCCCAACTTACTGCTGATCGGTGTGTACACGTCAGCTGCTGAATCACAAACCTGTATTTTCATCTTCCTTTCCTAGTGAATGCCATCAGTCACATTCCTTACACCACTTATTAAAGCTTTTGTTACATTCCTCCTGACATCCAGTGAAGTGGTTCACAGCTCCTCTTCTCTAGCCCACAGTAAAGAGGGATTAAATGGGTTTGCCTCCTGGGTGTTTCCTGCAAGAACCCAAGGTAGTACAACAACATGTGCAGCCTGAAAATGTGTTGCTGGAAAAGCGCAGCAGGTCAGGCAGCATCCAGGGAACAGGAGAATCGACGTTTCGGGCATAAGCCCTTCTTCAGGATTCCTGAAGAAGGGCTTATGCCCGAAACGTCGATTCTCCTGTTCCCTGGATGCTGCCTGACCTGCTGCGCTTTTCCAGCAACACATTTTCAGCTCTGATCTCCAGCATCTGCAGACCTCACTTTCTCCTCAAACATGTGCAGCCTGACTAGGATAGCCTCCAGTTTCAGCATCAATACTAGATTGTAAACCCCATAAAAATGATCAATACCGAGAAGAGGTCTACAATCCACAGTACGTGACTGGGTCAATTAACACCCAGAATGTTTTAGCTTCCTCTCATTCTCTTTAATTCCAACCCAGTGGACACACCCCAGCCATTCTGGTCTTAAACATGCAATATCTTGAATTAATCAACAGTGAGCTTCCATTCCTGGTCAGTTCAGTTTCAAATCTTTATTAAACTCTTTTTGCATGATTGCTGTCTCCACAATGCAAATCTTTCTCCTCAACTTCCATAACTTGGAGCCAGTGAAGTGAACTGTCTTGTATTGAGAATACAGTTTTAATTGAGTGCTCACCCTCCAGTCACCTGCTACCAGAATCAGCTACCAGAAGCCCAGAGAGACAGCTCTGTTAAACTTCTGTCCTACGATACCCTGAAACAACACATGCTCCTTCCTGCTATGTGAATACATTTTTTTTATCTTGCGCATCAGTAATGTAGGTTTTTGATTCTGGATACATGCCATCTTTGGTTTATAAACTTGTTGCTCATGAATCTTATCAAAGATGTAAAGGAAGCATAGAGCTTTCATATTTTGTAATTTTATCATTTCCCAAACCAAACCACCATGTTACTAAACTAGCATTGTGGAAATTTGCCCAGGTTCAGCCCGTCAACGAGGAGGACAAGTCAAATTTGGCCAATTACCACCCCAGTGGCAAAATGCAGGGAATGGGGACAATCAAAATGTGGAGCTGGTTTAAGGAACAGGTATTGCGTGCCTTGGGTAGGTATGTCCCTGTCACGCAGGGAGGAAATGATAAGGTAACGTAACCGTGGTTTAATAATGAAATTGTATCTCTTGTTAAGCGGAAGAAGGAGGCTTATGTGACATTGAGATGAGATGGTTCAAATGAGGCGATGAAGAGTTACAGATTAGCAAGGAAACGTCAAAGAGGGGACATGAGCAGTCTTCAGCAGGTAGAATAAAGGAAAACCCTGAAGCTTTCGATAGGTATGTGAGGAATAAAAGGATGATTAGGGTAGGAATAGGGCCAGTCCAAGAAAGTGGGAAATTGTGTTGGACCCTGTGGAGATCGGAGAGGTGCTAAACGAATATTTCTCATCTGTTTTCATTCAGGAAAAGGAGAATATAGTAGAGGGGACAATTGAGGTATGGGCCATTAGACTACAAAGAATTGAGGTGAGTAAGGATGTGATGTTATCAATTCTAGAAGATGCGAAAGTAGGTAAGTCCCCTGGGCCTTGGATAGGATTTATCAGAGGATTCTGTGGAAAGCTAGACAGGAGATGGCGGAGCCTTTGGCTTTGATCTCTGAGTCGTCATTGTCGACAGGTTTAGTACCAGAGGATGGGAGGATTGCAAATGTTGCGCCCTTCAAGAAAGGCAGTAGAGATAACCTAGGTAATTATAGACCAGTGAGTCTGTTGTAGGAAGTATTAGAAGAGATATGATTTATAATCATTTAGCAAGCAATAAGTTGATTGCAGATAGTCAACATGGTTTCGTCAAGGGCAGATCTTGTTTCACAAACCTCATTGAGGTTTTTGAGAAGAAGGTGACCAAGTATGTGGACGAGAGTAAGGCAGTTGACGTGGGTGTACATGGAGGTAAAAACATTCCTGATGAAGGGCTTTTGCCCAAAACGTCGATTTTGCCTGTCCTCGGATGCTGCCTGAACTGCTGTGCTCTTCCAGCACCACTGATCCAGAAAGTGGGTGTACATGGACTTCAGTAAAGCCTTTGATAAGGTTCCACATGATAGGCTTTTGGAGAAAATGTGGAGGCATTGGATTAAAGGTGATTTAACAGTTTTGTCTTAGAAATGGCTTTCTGTAAGGAGACAGCGAGTGCTGATTGATGGAAAATATTCAACCTGGAGTCCGGTTACTGGTGGTGTGCCACAAGGATCTATTTTGGGACGACTGCGGTTTGTCATTTTTATACATGACTTGGACGCAGGCATAGGCGGGTGGGTTAGTAAATTTGCAAATGACACTAAAGTCGTTGGAGTGGTGGACAGTGTGGAAGAACGTTGCAGATTGCAGGGGTCTTGGATAAACACAGAATTGGGCTGAGAGGTGGCAAATGGAGTTCAATGTAGATAAATGTGAGGTGATTCACTTTGGGAAGTACAACAGCAAGGCAAAATACTGGGTCAATGGAAAGATTCTTGGTAGTGTGTATGTGTAGAGGGATCTTGGAGTCCATGTACATAGATCCCTCAAAGTTGCCACCCAGGTTGTTAGTGCTGTTAAGAAGGTATATGGTGTGTTAGGTTTTATTGGTAGAGGGATTGAGTTCTGGAACTGTGATGTCATGCTGCAACTGTACAAAGCGCTAGTGAGGCCTCACTTGGAGTATTGTGTAAAATTCTGGTCTCCCCATTACAGGAAAGATGTGGAAGCATTGGAAAAGGTGCAGAGGAGATTTACCAGGATGTTGCCTGGTCTGGAGGGATGGTTTTGAGGAAAGGCTGAGGGACATAAGTCTGTTCGCATTAGAGAGAAGAAAGCTAAGAGGGGATTTAATGGAGACATACATGATCAGAGGATTAAATAGGGTGGACAATGACAGTCTTTTTCCTAGGATGATGACGTCGGCTTGTACAAGGGGGCATAGCTGCATATTGAGGGGTGACAGATTTAAGACAGATGTTAGAGGCAGGTTCTTTTATCAGAGAATGGTAAGGGCATGGAATGCCCTGCCTGCCAATGAAGTTAACTCAGCCACATTAGGAGCATTTAAACAGTCCTTGGAGAAGCATATGGATGATGATGGAATTGCGTAGGGGGAATAGGCTTAGATTAGTTCACAGGTCACTGCAACATCGAGGTCTGAAGGGCCTGTTCTGCACTGTATTATTCTATGTTCATAACTAGGTTGAGTGTGTTGGAAACCAATTTCATAGTTCTTGGGTCCCTCTGCAGGAATAACTCATGTCGAGCCCTGATCAAACCATTCTCAGCTGCTTCAAATGACCTTTACTCCTACATCAGCTCAGAAATAGACAATAGGTGCAGGAGTAGGCCATTCTGCCCTTCGAGCTTGCACCACCATTCATTATGATCATGGCTGATCATCCTCAATCAGTATCCTGTTCCTGCCTTATCTCTATAACCTTGATTCCACTATCCTGGAGAGCTCTATCCAACTCTTTCTTAAACGAATCCAGAGACTGGGCCTCCACTGCTTTCTGGGGCAGAGCATTCCACACACCCACCACTCTCTGGGTGAAGAAGTTTCTCCTCATCTCTGTCATAAATGGCCTACCCCTTATTTTTAATCTGTGTCCTCTGGTTCGGGACTCACCCACCAGCAGAAACATGTTTCCTGCCTCCAGAGTGTCCAATCCTTTAATAATCTTATATGTCTCAATCAGATCCCCTCTGTCTTCTAAACTCAAGGGTATACAAGCCCAGTC